>NC_141699.1:124183848-124373563 GCF_964263255.1 Lissotriton vulgaris | reverse complement strand
AGAAAGTACGCTCTTGATACTCGATGCGAAGTCGAGCCGGAAACAGCATGGCATACTTGAGTCCCAAGTCCCGCAAGCGCCGTTTCACTCCCTGGAATCCCATCCGCTGCCGCTGGACCTGAGGAGTGAAGTCAGGATATATAGAAATTGAACTGTTCTCATACTTCAATGGGCCGTGCCTGCGAGAAGCCTGAAGGATAGCGTCCCGATCCAGAAAGTGGAAGAGCCTAGCGATAATTGGCCTCGGGGGAGCCCACGGTTTAGTCTGTCCACCGGGGAAGCGGTACGCACGCTCGACCGCAAAGAACTTACTAAGTCCGGCGGGAGCAAGATGAGTAACGATTAAATCCTCCACTAGTAGGTCAACGGTAGTGGCGCCGCTGTCCTCAGGTACCCTGACTAAGCGAATGTTGTTACGCCGGGCCCTGTTTTCATACTCGTCCAGACGTCTGGCCATCATATCATGCGATGATCGCAGGTTGCCAATCTCCGACTGCGCGTCAGCCATATCAGTAACAAGACTGGAGGCCTTAAGGTCCAAGGCCTTGACCCTTTCGTTGGTCTTAGCCAAGTCCGCTCTAATGAGGGTAACATCAACGGCCACTGTGTCGTTCTTGGAGACAATGGCCTCGTATTGTAGCCCCATATCAGTCTTACTCCCAGCGATGGCACGCATTAGATCCTGGAGTGAGATCTCCGATGTCGCCACAAGGTCTGTCCTTGGGTCCTCAAGACTACGGCCAGTACCACTGGGGGAACCCTTTGGTTGTGTATAGCGGTCCATAACATTAGTTTGAACGGGACCCCCACGGGTCGGCACCTTCGTCTTGCGCTTCTCACTTTCAGGTTTGGTCGCCATATTGGAAGCCGCGCCCCGAAGGGCCCCTCTAGACCTGGTGTAAATGGAAGATATCGTTAGGTTGCCAAAGCAGAGTTTCCGTCCGAAATCGTAGCCTGTGAGATTAGGGATATGGCCGGAAAGCACAGCGGGTCAGGCCACCGCGGTCCGAAGTCAGGAGTACTTTCAGAACAGTCAATTAGGAGGTCGAGGAGAAACCGAAACTGAAAGTGACAAGGACACCGGTGGAAAGGATGTCCTTTGACCGCTGTTGTTGAATTGCGTCTCGGCCAGCCAGAGCAGTAGAGACCCCGGTCCCGTCCGGGGGCAGGCCAGAAAGTTGAAGAGAATGTAAGAATGGTTCCCGAAGTCCGACTTCAGTTCTCAAAAGTGTATCAGGATCAGTGAGAGTAGAACTTCAAAAGCCCATAGAAATATTCAGGATATTGCAAGGATATTTGAAAGAGGGCGGCGCGGGTCTCGGGAGCCCTCTGCTCACGCGACCATCTTGGATGCCCGCGTAGCTCCTCCTCGGGGTTGAGAGTCTTGAGTTGAAATGTCAACGGCTTGGGGGACAAAATAAAACTGGGAATTGTACTCCAATATGTGAAGCGCCATTCTCCCGACATTGTCCTACTGCAAGAAACGCATCTGGTGGGGAACACGTTCCATGCAATGAACCGGAGGGGCTACCGGCTGGTGGCACACTGGGGATTCACTTCGGGCTCTAGAGGGGCTGGTGTCATGATCCGTAGTTCCCTTCCCTTGGAGATTGATGAAACGATACTGGATGACAGGGGAAGGTATGCAGCTATTGTTGGTAGGTGGGAGGGAAGAACGGTTGCCATCCTCTCGTTATATGTCCCCCCGGGTTTGCAGGCCACTACGTTTGTCGACCTGGGGAAATTGGTACTGAGGCTTCCGGAGGGGCTCCTGGTGGTTGAAGGGGACTTCAACTCGGTGGTTGATGGTCTGGAAGATCGACATCCTCCCAGGGCTCTTACACCGTCGCAGTCGTGCCTAAGTGGTTTCTTGGAAACGTTTGATATGGTGGATTGTTGGCGGATGTTTCACCCAGGTCAGGCCCAATATACTTTCCACTCCGGGGCCCATGGGAGCTTAGCCAGACTTGACTATATTCTTGTGCCCCCAGCCCAAGGCACGACGGTGCGAGAGGCCCGACATTTGCCCAGAGGCATCTCGGATCACTCCCCGCTATGGATCCATATATATCTCCATTTAGACGCAGGAGGCCGGGTCGCCCCAATTAATCCCTGGCATTTCCGTGGTCCTGAGACTAGGGCTGGGGTGCTTAAAGCTATAGACCACTACTTCGCTGACAATGTGGGATCGGTGTCCTCATCTGCGTCCCTATGGGAGGCCTTTAAAACTGTGATACGGGGTCAGACACTGTCACTGGTCGCCAGCTCTAAGAAGCACCACAATGGGGAGGTTGAACAACTGGAGTCTGATATAGTGGCTTTGGAGAAGAATCTTGAGTGTGGGGTAATGCGTGAAAAAGTGCATGTTTTGCAACTGAAGCAGTCTGCTTATAGAGCATTGGTTACGAATGCCGCAAAAGCTATGAGTCGTGAACAACAGGGCTGTTTGTATGATGTGGGCGATAAGGAGGGGAAGTTGATAGCTTGGTTGGACAAGAGGGAGAGATTGAATCGTGTGGTGCCCATGGTTGAGCGAGTGGATGGTGTACGTGTGACTGATCCGTTGGAGATTGTGGAAGAGTTTGCTTGCCACTTTCGTAAGGTGTACGCTCCGGTCTCAGATCGGCCGGAGGAAGACTCCCATCTTTTGCTTAGGGATATCGCTTTGCCTTGCCTGTCCGACTCTGATAGAGACCTAATGGAAGCGGACTTCTCCACTGATGAAGTAGCGCTCGCTATTCGCTCCATTAGCTCTGGAAAAGCCACGGGCCCAAACGGCATTGCCGTCGAGCTGTACAAGTTGTGTTCGAACAAAATGGCGTCATATCTCCGCTCGATGTTCTTGGAATATAGGGAGAGGGGTTCGGTTCCCCGTGACCAGCGCTTAGTGTCTATGGTGGTGATCCCTAAAGAGGGAAAACCCCGGGAATTCTGTACCTCCTATAGGCCTATTTCGCTTCTGAATGTGGAACCTAAAGTTTTGGCGAAAATATTGGCTAACCGTCTGATTAAAGTGATTGGAGATTTGGTGCATCCAGATCAGTCTGGCTTTATTCCAGCCCGTAATACCGCGCTGAATTTACGGCGTCTTCATGGCATGCTGGCGAGGGCGGAAACGCTAAGTGAACCGGCCATTTTGGTTTCTTTAGATGCCACTATGGCATTTGACACAGTGGAATGGCCATATCTATGGGCGGCTTTGGCGAAGTTCGGCTTCGGACCAGTGTTCATCGGGTGGGTCCGCTTACTTTATGAGGAGCCCCTGGCCCAGGTTGTAGTTAACGGTCGAGTGTCTGCTCCCTTTGTTCTGGGGAGGGGTACGCGACAAGGATGCCCTCTTTCTCCGTTGCTGTTTGCCTTGGCTCTAGAGCCCTTGGCCGCTTGGTTGAGATGGGAGCCGTCCCTCAAGGGTGTTCGGTGGGCCCCCGGTTTTGAAGATCGCATCCCCCATCTCCCTTTATGCGGACGATATTCTTCTTTACCTCACCTCCCCACGGAAGTCACTGGGGGTATTGTTCGACGTCCTTAATTCCTTTGGGAAGAACTCTAGACTGGTCATCAATTGGGGCAAGTCTTGTGTGTATTCGCTCACAGATGATAATCCACTCGTACCGCGCAACTGTCCAATACAAATTTCTTCCACCGGGTTTCAATATTTAGGTATCTATGTTTCGCGTGATTCGGCTGTCAGGTATCAGCGCAACCTACTCCCCCCGCTTACTCGCTTAAAAGCAGACGTGAAAGCCTGGAACAGGCTGCCGCTTTCCCTGGTGGGCAGAGCAGCCTTATTCAAAATGATGTCCCTTCCCAGATTTTTGTATGCGCTTCAGAATACATTGGATCTAGTGCCTTTCAGCTCCTGCTGTGGGCCCGACGTCCCCGGATTGCTTGGCTAAGCTTACGCTGCCTTGGTATGATGGCGGTATTGCGTTGCCAGATATTCGACAAGATTACTGGGCCTCACAACTTAGCTCGGTTAATCATGCGATGTATGGTCCAGCTCCTAACCCGGCTTTTGCTATGGATAAATGGTTGCTGCCGGGCGGAGACTATAACAGGGCGCTTTATTCCAAACGGTCCGATGTGGCTTTGACCGGGCCTATCAGAGTTGCGGTGCAGGTCTGGCACAACGCTAATGTCGCTATGGGCTGGTCGGATACTCTCACTCAAGCTACTCCACTTTACGCTGCTGAGAGGTTGGGCAATTTGTGGACTACCAAGGGTTTTGATAACTGGGACCTAATTGGAATTAGTAGGGTGGGGGACCTTTGGTGGAAAGACAGGATAAAGTCTTTTGAAGAGTTGCAAACTAGAATTCAAGCGTATTCATCGAGAATACTTTCGGTACCTACAGGTCCGACACGTCCTTTCTTCTGTTTTTCCGGCCGGCACGCCTGTTCCAGAATCATCTCCCCTGGAGGACAGAGTACTCGATGGACACGTCCCGGACAGTACAATCTCTCTTATATACAAAAAGCTGATAAACGACCGAGCGGACCTTCTTCTACAGCTCCGTACGTCTTGGACCGGCGATAGACTGGAACTTGACGATGCGGACTGGCAGGCGGTGATTTCCTCCCCGAAGGAGGTAGCAATCTCGGCCCGTCTGAGATTGGTGCAGTTAAAAATCCTACACCGAGTGTATATGACGGGTCCTCGCTTGTTGCGTATGGGGTATGTCTCAGATGATTTGTGTAAGCGTGGGTGTGGCATGGTGGGTACATTCCTTCATATTTTGTGGGAATGTCTGGCGGTAGCTTCCTTTTGGAATTGTGTGCATGGTGTTATGACTGAGGTGACGGGTGTTTCGCTTTTGCCTGAGGCCCGAAGGTGTCTATTGAATGTGTGGGAGCTTAATGATTATAATGTGGCACAGACGCAGTGGGCCTCCTTGGGTAACATGATCGCTAAGCGTGACATTGCGCAACTGTGGGGATCGTCTAGGGCACCCAGCCTGTCGGCCTGGTCTAGGAACATGGACTGGTGCATGTTTCGTGAAAAAACAGTTTACAACGCTCGGGGCAGGCCCAAGAAATGGGGGAGGGTATGGAATCAGTGGAACCAATATTGTGGCGACATTTGTACCTCCCCATTTGAGCCTCCACCGGAAGTGCTGCACTCCCCCTAGCGTTATGTTCCTTCTGGTTTGGATTTGTCTATATATCGCTGGCTATCTCTCTTTCCCCCTCCCCCCCTTCCCGTCTGCTCTTCCTATAGACTATGAAACAGTTGTGGATGTGGTACTCCCTCCCCAGAAGGATCACTTATGTCTCTGCCTTCAGTTTAGCCTCTGCAGTTATTTTCTTATTTTTTTGGTTGGTTGTTTTTTTCCAAAAAACACAAAACAAAAACTTGATTTCTCCTGTGATGTAATGTATGAAACGACAGGATTGTCTAACTGCTGCCGGGCCCTAGATTTGTCGGTTGAAGGGCTGTGTATTTATTCATCCTGATATGACTATTGGAAATGTTGCCAGCCGACCCGATGTGGCTGTATGATTGCTATTGTATCTTCATGTTTCTCAATAAAGGTTTTTTTAAAAAAAAAAAGAAAAATATATGAAGATGTCAGTACGGTTTTACAACTTACCTGTTGTGCAATGATTCAGTTTATATTTCTCAATCTAACAGTAGTACCAATTTGAATATGTTGGTGTCTCTATTTTATCTCTTTAAAATGTATGATCTCTGTTTAAGTTGCACTGTCATTCAATCTGGTTAGTCTATGAATGTTTGTTGTAAGCCTTCCAAATGTTCTGTGCAGCCTTCATATTTTGGCTACATATGGGAATTAATTAAAGAAGAACCAAGAGACCCATAAAATACAAAAAAAAAAAAAATATGAAAAAAGCTATCCAGTATACTAAATTTGTGTAGTGTTAGTAGTATTAAACACATAGAATAATCTCCTTCACAAAAACCCTTTTTTCATGATATAGTTGAACGGAAAGGACAGAGTAGCCTCCATAGGCTGCCAATATGTCTTTGAAAATAGAAGCTATTAGTTTGAAAATAGAAGCTGTGCCTTTAACCTCTTCGCCGCTAATGACAAGGGTAACTCGTCATGGACTTTCCATTGATTTCAATGGAAATCTCATTATAGCTCCAGAGTACCCTTAGCAGCCAAGTGGTTAAGATCCCAGAGACCACCAGTATCCCATCATGCACAGCCAGTGGCAGTTACTTCAGTTCTTTTTTAGGGCGATGAGAAGAGAGTGCATGCAGTTTGTTATGGATCCCTGTGTCTATTCCACCGGGGAGGAGGGAGGGTTCCTTATGACTTATCATGGAAATACCCCTACGAGAGAACAGGAGTTACAGGTAAGAAACCGTTCCTTCTCTCATAGGAGATTTCCATGTATAGTCATAAGCACTTGAATAGATCAGCAAGCACATTCCTGTAGAAAGTGGTGGAAGAGACAGAGAAAGAGATATGTAGATTTAAGCAAACAGGTTCCGAAGGGAAGCCTGCCCCAACTGAGCATCTTCCTTGGCATCAGAGTCCAGGCAGTAGTGTTTAGTTACAGTATGAACTGATTTCTAAGTAGCAGCCTTGCAAATCTCTGCAACTGGAATATTACGAAGCAAGGTCGCAGTAGCTGCTATTCCTCTAGTCGAGTGAGCTTTAGGCTTACTAGCTAAGGATTATTAGCTTTTTGGTAAAAGAGAAGGATGCAGGAAACAATCCATCTAGAGATGGACCTCTTAGAAGTCGCCAGACCAGTACGGAGGGTACCATAGATTATAAATAACTGGTCAGATCTCCGTAGATTCTTAGTTTTATCTAAATAGAATTTTAACACCCGTCTTTCATCCAGGGAATGACGAGATCTCTCTGCTGGAGTAGAAGGATGCTGGAAAAAAGTAGGCAAGGAGATTGTCTGGTTCACATGAAAATCCAAAACCACCTACGGAAGGAACTTCGGATGAGTCCTCATAACCATTTTAGATGCATGAAAAGCTGTGTATGGCTCTTGACAGCAAAGTACCTGGAATTCGCTAACCCTGCGGGCGGAGGTAATAGCCACAAGGAAAGCTGTCTTCCAAGACAGATGCTGAAGAGAAGATTCATGTATGGGCTCAAAATGTTCTTGCATAAGGCGAGAAAGTAACACATTAAGCTCCAAGGGAGGAGAAGGATGCTTAATGGGAGGAAAAACTTTCTTCAAACCCTCCAGGAAATCTTTAATGACAGGAATTCTGAATAAAGGAAGTTTGTGAAGGGCATTTCCTGTAAGCAGTAAGGGCTGTCAAGTGAACCTTAATGGAAGAAAATTGAAGACCAGATTGCGCCAGAAGTAAGAGTTACTTACCTTTGGTAATGGTGTATCTGATAGAGACGATTCTAGGCGCAGATTCCTTAACGTAGAATTATCCCCAGGCGTGAGACTGGATCCGGAAAATTTTTGCCACAGCATCCCTGCGCGCCGGGGGGACGGCATTGCGCGACTCCGCCCAGGCGTCATCCCCGCACCTGACATCAGCGATGTCACATAAGTCCCACCCGACGCTCCTAGTAGTCTCTATCAGATGAAGAAAATATGGGAGGATGACATCTTCCTGGCAAGAGGTAGAATCTTCATTGTTTGATGAGCACCAAATACAGAATCTCTTCCATTAGTGAGCATAGGCGGTCCTCGTGGATGGCGGCTTAGCTTCTTTGAGGATGTTCATGCAGCTTTGGGTTAAGTTCAAGTATCCATATTGTACTATCTCAGGAGACATACTGCCAAATTCAAAGAGAAGAGGTTGGGTTGCACCATCTGGCCTTTGAACTTCATTAGTAGATCGGATTGGCAAAGAAGCCTGAGATGTGGAAGGATAGACTGGTGAAGGAGGTCCATGAACCACCTTTGAGGTGGCCACTCTGGGGATATGAGAATCATTATGGTCCGCAACTGTGCCAGCTTGATGATGACTGCCGGGATCAGAGGGAACTGGAGGAAAGGCGTAGAGCAATCTGTCTGACCAGTTGATCGATAGGGCATTCACTAGCGTTCCCCGTTGGTAGTACCTTGACGCAAAGTTTTGGCTTTTGCTGTTTTGTGCGGTGGCGATCAAGTCTACCTCCGGAGTACCCCATAATCCAAAAATATTGTGGCCCACGTCATCGTTTAAGACCCACTCTGGGTTTTCCTGGAGACGTCTGCTTAGCGAGTCAGCCTGAGCATTTTGAAAACCTGGGAGGTGAGTTGCTGTTATGGTCAAGTTTCTGACCAGAAGCCACTTCCAGATCGTCTGGACCTCGAGTCTCCCTGCTTGTTGAGGTAGTACATTGTCTGTACAAGCAGGAAGTTGGAGCTGAGTGATGGACAAAAGGTTTTCAACGCTATGTGAACTGCTCGCAGCTCTAGGAGATTGATGTGATAAGTGGATTCCTTGTGACCATTTGCCCTGGATTTGAAGTTGACCTGTATGGGCTCCCCATCCCAGGAGAGAGGCATCCGTGATTATGGTCTGAAGAGGCATCTGCTTGTGAAATGGCATTCTTTGTAGGAGATTGGTGGGATGGCACCACCATTTGATGGACCGGAGGGAGTGTTGAGACACTTGAATCCTGTCTTCTCAGTCTCATGTTCGTTGATCACAATGATCTTACAGGCATTCGTGCAGAGGTCTCATGTGGTCAACCCCAGGAGCAAGGATACCTTTTCTCACAGGCAGGTGATAATGTGCCATGAGAGCCTAAGCCTTCAGAAGGAATGATTGTCCTCCGAAGGACACATGTTTGCCATGCAAGTATAAATGGAAGCTCCCAGAACACAAATTATTTACCTTCGGTAACGATATATCTGTAAGAAACAGTAGTTAGTGTTAGATTCCTTACCTTAGAATAGCCCCAGGCGTCAGACTGGATCCGGAAAGTTTTGCGTAGCAGTACTCCTGCGTGTCGGTAGGCGTCGTCTGCGGCTCCGCGTCCGTCGTCGTGATCGCGGGATGATGTAGTCGGGCACTTAGATGCCGCCCTCACGCGCTGACGTCAGTTCTTGTACATAGCTTTCTGCGCCAGGAGCGCAGAGCCATGACAGAGACAAACTGGTGCCATGAAACTAGGGCCCTCAAAGGGAGATATCTTATCCCTAGATATCGGTTCGCAGAATGGGGCGGATGGGTGGGGCAGTAAGGAATCTAACACAAACTACTGTTTCTTACAGATATATCGTTACCGAAGGTAAGTAACTTGTGCATCTGAATGAAACAGGTTAGTTTTAGATTCCTTACCTTAGAATAGATACCCCAGCAATACCAACCCCAGTGGTGGTTCTGCGAACCAAGATCACACCAGAAAGTCCTGGAGAAGGGAACGGCAGAAAAAGCCATCTCTCCAGACTTGGCTGTCCAGGAAGTAGTGCTTAGCAAACGTGTGCAGCGAGGCCCACGTAGCTGCCTGACATATGTCCTACAAGGGGGCTACCCGACCGAGGGCAGTAGTAGCTGCTGTGGCTCAAGTGGAATGGGCGCGTAGCCCCACAGGAGGCTCCTTCTTAGCCAAAGAGTAACAGACCTTGATGCACAAAACGACCCACCGAGAGATTTGTGCACCGTATGTCCCTTCTTAGCGCCCACGTAACTAACAAAGAGCTGGTCGTCCACCCGGAACTGGCGTTTGCGATCTAGTTAAAAGGAGAGTGCACATTTTGGGTCTAGACTGTGAAGCATCTCTTCCTCTTTCGAGGGATGCAGAGGCGGAAAGAAGGTGGGCAAGGTGATGGACTGCCCGATGGGCAGGAAAGAATGACGAGTTCTCAAGAAAACTTTGTCCGGATGGACAGAGAGGAAAGGAGGTTTAGAAGATGGCGCCTGGAGCTCACTCACTCTCCTGGCAGTGGTGATGGCAACCAGGAATGCAGTCTTAAGATTCAGAAGACGAAGAGGGCAAATGTGAAGTGGCTCAAAAGGAGCGCACATACAATAGGTTAGAACAAGATTCAAGTACCGCTGAGGCCTCACGAAAGGAACAGGAAGAAACATGTGTGTGATGCCTTTCAAGAACCTATTCACAACAGGGGACTTGAAAAGAGAAGGCTGATCAGGAAGCCTCAAGAAGGCTGAAATGGCAGAGAGATAGCCTTTGATAGTGCCCAGGGCAGAGCCCTGCTGGGCAAGAGACAAAAGAAAGAGGAGAACCTCTGATAGGGGGACAGAGAGTGGATCCACAGCCTTTGCTGTGCACCATGCCACAAACTTGTTCCACCTGCAGGCGTATACCGATTTTGTGGAGGGACTCCTCGCTGCCAGAATTACATCAAAGACTTCAGGAGGCAAGTCAAACGGCCTCAACTGTTGCCGCTCTATCTCCACGCATGTAGGTGGAGACTGGACAGGTTCAGGTGGAGGACCGTCCCCTGCTGCTGCAACAGAAGGTCCTCCTGAAGAGGCAGACGAATCGGGGGATGAGTAGCTCGGGATACCAGTATCTTCGTGCCCAGTCCGGAGCCACAAGGATCTTCTTCAGCACTCTGGGCAGAAGTGGTATAGGTGGAAAGGCGTACAACAGACCGCAGCTCCACTCGCGACAAAAAGCGTCTCTGAGCGAGTGCGGCCCTGGAAATTCCAAAACGCAGAACTGATGAAAATGCGTGTTCTCTTCAGTGGCGAATAGATCTAACCAAGGCTCTCCCCACTGCTGAAAGAAACCTTGTGCCACGTCCGAGTTCAGACGCCATTCATGATCCATCATGCACTGACGCCCAAGTTCGTCTGCCCTGGCGTTCAGAGAACCTACTAGGTGTTGAACCACCAGGGTGATGCCCTGGTGTTCCAGACATGTCCTATCTCCTGATAGTCAGGAAAAAATGATGGAGCCGGGTCGTTGGTGAAGGGCTCACCGATCGACGTCGAAGACGGCACCTGTCCGACGTCAGATCCAGACCGGGGCTGGACCCGGGGACGGCGTTGGGGGAGACACCCTTGGTGACGGCACCAGCGGAGGGGTTGTAAGGTCAACTGGTATTTGCAAAAACAACAGGTGATGGACCGAATGTGGATCAATGTCACACATTCAACCCAGTCAAAAGATCTGGGTCCTAATCCATCGTTTTTTTGCACTCCACACCACCCCAGGTTAGACAATGGCGATATGCAAATCAGCTCTGACCCTGAGCTGATTTGCATAAAGCCATTATCTGAACCAGGGTGGTGTGGAGTGCAAAAAACGATGGATTTAGGCCCAGATCCTTGTACTGGGGTGAATGTAAGACATTGATCTACATTCTGTCCATCAAATTGTTTTTTTGTAATTTTCTCCCTGAGTGTACTGGGGTAGCTCAGACGTGGGTCCCAGAGCCTCCACACCACTGGAGTCAAGCTAGCCGGGCTGATGAGAGGTGTTACCTCGAAACCGGTCCGGTCCTCGGATGCTTGATTCCGGTCTGGGAAAGATATGGCTGTTTTAGTTCGGACTGGACTGTTCCCATGGGGCACAGGGTCAGAGCTGATTTGCATAAAGCCATTATCTGACCCAGGGTGGTGTGGAGTGCAAAAAACGATGGATTTAGGCCCAGATCCTTGTACTGGGGTGAATGTAAGACATTGATCTACATTCTGTCCATCAAATTGTTTTTTGTAATTTTCTCCCTGAGTGTACTGGGGTAGCTCAGACGTGGGTCCCAGAGCCTCCACACCACTGGAGTCAAGCTAGCCGGGCTGATGAGAGGTGTTACCTCGAAACCGGTCCGGTCCTCGGATGCTTGATTCCGGTCTGGGAAAGATATGGCTGTTGTAGTTCGGACTGGACTGTTCCCATGGGGCACAGGGTCAGAGCTGATTTGCATAAAGCCATTATCTGACCCAGGGTGGTGTGGAGTGCAAAAAACGATGGATTTAGGCCCAGATCCTTGTACTGGGGTGAATGTAAGACATTGATCTACATTCTGTCCATCAAATTGTTTTTTGTAATTTTCTCCCTGAGTGTACTGGGGTAGCTCAGACGTGGGTCCCAGAGCCTCCACACCACTGGAGTCAAGCTAGCCGGGCTGATGAGGTGTTACCTCGAAACCGGTCCGGTCCTCGGATGCTTGATTCCGGTCTGGGAAAGATATGGCTGTTGTAGTTCGGACTGGACTGTTCCCATGGGGCACAGGGTCAGAGCTGATTTGCATAAAGCCATTATCTGACCCAGGGTGGTGTGAAGTGCAAAAAACGATGGATTTGGGCCCAGATCCTTGTACTGGGGTGAATGTAAGACATTGATCTACATTCTGTCCATCAAATTGTTTTTTTTAATTTTCTCCCTGAGTGTACTGGGGTAGCTCAGACGTGGGTCCCAGAGCCTCCACACCACTGGAGTCAAGCTAGCCGGGCTGATGAGAGGTGTTACCTCGAAACCGGTCCGGTCCTCGGATGCTTGATTCCGGTCTGGGAAAGATATGGCTGTTGTAGTTCAGACTGGACTGTTCCCATGGGGCACAGGGTCAGAGCTGATTTGCATAAAGCCATTATCTGACCCAGGGTGGTGTGGAGTGCAAAAAACGATGGATTTAGGCCCAGATCTTTGTACTGGGGTGAATGTAAGACATTGATCTACATTCTGTCCATCAAATTGTTTTTTGTAATTTTCTCCCTGAGTGTACTGGGGTAGCTCAGACGTGGGTCCCAGAGCCTCCATACCACTGGAGTCAAGCTAGCCGGGCTGATGAGAGGTGTTACCTCGAAACCGGTCCGGTCCTCGGATGCTTGATTCCGGTCTGGGAAAGATATGGCTGTTGTAGTTCGGACTGGACTGTTCCCATGGGGCACAGGGTCAGAGCTGATTTGCATAAAGCCATTATCTGACCCAGGGTGGTGTGGAGTGCAAAAAACGATGGATTTAGGCCCAGATCCTTGTACTGGGGTGAATGTAAGACATTGATCTACATTCTGTCCATCAAATAGTTTTTTGTAATTTTCTCCCTGAGTGTACTGGGGTAGCTCAGACGTGGGTCCCAGAGCCTCCACACCACTGGAGTCAAGCTAGCCGGGCTGATGAGAGGTGTTACCTCGAAACCGGTCCGGTCCTCGGATGCTTGATTCCGGTCTGGGAAAGATATGGCTGTTGTAGTTCGGACTGGACTGTTCCCATGGGGCACAGGGTCAGAGCTGATTTGCATAAAGCCATTATCTGACCCAGGGTGGTGTGGAGTGCAAAAAACGATGGATTTAGGCCCAGATCCTTGTACTGGGGTGAATGTAAGACATTGATCTACATTCTGTCCATCAAATTGTTTTTTGTAAGGTCAACTGGTGTCGTCACAGATCCAGGCCTGGATCCTAAGGAGCCCTGCGGTATTGGGACCGGAGTCGTTGATGGCGCCTGAGTCTAAGCACCCGGCGGCGCCGGGGCCGGAGCCGCCGACCCGCTAGGGATCCCAGACGGACCCGCGGGGCCCAAAGGCGCCTTGGCGGGTTCCCATGGAGGGAAGCGCTACCTCATGGCCGTGAGGACCGGATTAATCTCCTCCGGCATAGCGTGCAGCCCAGGGACCGGCAGGTATGGAGCTGGACGCGGTGGAGATGCGTGGGCAGTGTCACCCAAAAGGCCTGGCGTGAGCGTCCGGGGAAGCGATGACGCTTCTTCGACTTCTTTTTGGAGTGCCTCGACTTACCTGAGGACTTGGAGCCTGATAAGTGGTGTTGACTCATCGAGCGGCGATGACTGCGGCCCTGTGACCAGTCCCTCGACCTCCTCCTGGACCGGGGCATCTGCCGGAGCTCGAGGCTCTTACGGGACCGCTCCCGCCTAGCCTTCGAGGTCAAGGCCCGGTAGTCAGGGCACGACTTGTCATCGTGGTCGGCCCAGAGACAGTAAAGGCACCAACGGTGGGGGTCGGTCAAGCGGTGACAATCGTTGCAGGGTTTGAACCCGGGCATCCTCTCAGCACGCGTGCCGAGGGTCGCCTCGAGAAGTTATCCAAAATAGATCAAAAAATGTGTCAAAAAATGACTAAGAGTACTGCTCTTCCCGGATCTGCGCTTGCTGGTGCGGAAAAAAGAATAACTGACGTCAGCATGCGAAGGCGGCGTCTAAGTACTCCGACGAAATCATCCCAGCGATCACGACGACGGACGCAGAGCCGCAGACGACGCTTACCGACGTGCAGGGGTACTACTACGCAAAACTTTCCGGATCCAGTCTGATGCCTGGGGATATCCTACGGTAAGGAATCTAACACTAACCTGTTTCTTTCAGCTACTGCAGGCATTGTATGTGAACCGTAATGGATTTCGCCGGGTTGATATGAAGACCCAGCCAAAGGAGAAGATCGTAGTCCAATTAAAATGCAGCTTAGCTTCCTGAGCCGTGGATGACTTGATTAGCCAATCATCTAGATAGGGGTAGACAAACACTTTGTGCATCCTCAGATGCGCGGGCACCACCGCCATGTGTTTGGAGAAAGTCTTGGGTGCTGACTTCAGGCCGAATGGGAGCACACAGTATTGGTAGTGGTTGTTCCCCACTGTGAACCTCAAGAATTTGTAATGCTTCTCAATGATGGGAATATGGAAGTATGCATCTTGAAGGTCTCTTGCGCATAACCAATCTCCTCATTGTAACTGAGGGTAGATTTGGTGTAATGCTAGCATTCTGAATCTCTCTCTCTCTGAATCCACTTGTTGGGCGTCCGTAGGTTGAGAATGGGTCTGAACTCGTTCTTGTCTTTCTTTTTGACAAGACAGAATCTGGAGTTTAGCCCCCTGCCTCGTAAGGGAGGAAGAGTTTCTACCTCCTGTTTCTGTAAGAAAACGTCCGCTTCCAGTTGTATTTAGCGCAATTGGAACTTGGATTGTTTCAGAGGTATTGACGGTGGACGGCTGATAAACCGGAGCAAGTATCCATTGTGTTTAATATTCAGCACCCAATTCTCTTGCGTTATTTTTTGCCACTCTGTCATGTAATGTCTGATACTTTGTCCTACCGGAGCGGGTAACGGAAGAGGGGGAAGACAGGATTCAGGGTTTTGCCCCAGCTGGCATTTTGCCTCCTTGAGAGGGCTGCAGTCTGACCCTGTGTCTTATGGGAACAGTCCAGCCTGAACTGCCAAGCCATGTCTTCCCTGGACCAGAATCATGCATCCTGGGACCAGTTTCTGTCTAATTAGCAGTCATCAGCCCGGCTCAGACTGATTTTCATATGGCCATGTCTGAATTGGGGTGGGGGAGTGAGCTAAAGAATGATGATGGATTAAACCCAGATCAGTGGACTGGGGGTGAGTGCTTGCATTGTTCAACACTCCGTCCATCATCCCTTTGGTTTTGCTTTGTTCGCCCTAAGTTGGCCGGGCATGCCCAGACGTGGGTCCCTTGCTCACTTTGCCACTGGATTCAAGCTAGCTTGGCTGATGACGGCTGATTAGCCAGAAATCGGTCCCAGGATGCTTGTTGCCGGTCCAGGGAGGACATAGCTTGGCAGTTCGGGCTGGACTGTTCCCATGAGGCACAGGGTCAGACCGATTTCATATGGCCATGTCTGAACTGGGGTGGCGGAGTGAGCTAAAGAATGATGATGGATTAAACCCAGATCAGTTGACTGGGGGTGAGTGCTTGCATTGTTCAACACTCCGCCTATCATCCCCCTTAGTTTTGCTCTATGAAAACAGACAAGCACAACAAATAAACAGCAAAGGATGAAAAAGAGATAGATACAAAGAGGCAATAGTTCAAATGAAAAAAAACAATGGTTTGATTAATTACATTTCCTTGCCAATCCTGTAGGAAGCACTCCGGAAGCAGGGCATCTAAACATAGGCATACACTGTTTAGTTAAATTACAACTGAAAAGTATTTTTTTTGTTGCACAGCAGAAATTGGGATATAAAATAGTTTTTTTGAGAAAAAGCTGAATGGACTGCAAAATAAAGCATCATCCTTTAACATTATACAGTGTAAGATGTCATTAATTCTATCCTGTTTCATAAAGAGCACAAAGTCATTAGAACTGCATACTGAGGACGGCTGTCAAAAAATTAATTTGTAGGTTGTCTCACCATAATTTTTTCAGCCATCTGTTGAATCTGCTGAGATTTAATCTGAATATCTTCCTTTAGTTTGTTTTCCCTCCTTTCCACTGCCTCCAGTCTTTTGACTTGGTTTTCCAGGGAATGCCGTCTTTCCTTCAAATGAATTGCAAACGAGCATGAGTCTTGGCAAATGACACAATAACAAAAGATGCAATTCTGCACTCCACTTTCTCCTAGAGATTAGATTCTTTAACAATGTAATCAACATTTACTTCCACTGCCTTTCCCTTCGCAACATTTGTAAATGAAACAGACTACAGACATGGCGCTTGTCCTGAAGACTTATTCACTTGCCTTCCGCAGCGCTACAGTTGGGGGGGAGGGGGGGAGGGGAGGGGGAGAAACTGAACCGTAAGCAGGATACCTCAGATGAACGGAAGCATCTGTGAAGGAGTCAGGTGTGACAGTGAACCGCAACACTATTAGGAGGATCACCGTCATCTGGAGGCGGTCTAGGACTGCCTGGGGCCTACAAAAGCAAGTTGTTGAGCTAGAGAAAAACTGGTACACCCAACCTCCAAAGGTGCACTGCAACTACCGTCATCACGTTCATTAGGTCTCAAAGGGCACTAAAGAGGCCAAAAGGGAGGTCTGCAAATATAAAGTTTGTGGGCCTGCAGGACAGAAATATGGAAATCTTGAATTTGTTCTTCCTCAAGAAGGCGTTAAATGGGCAGAGATCTAAAACAGGACTAAAACCGCTCTCTTTCTTCGGCACAAGGAAGTAGCAGGAGTTACATGCACTTTATGCTTCTAAGGTTGGAATCGTCACGCCCTCTGTGGCCCTTGGGGTCTGCACTTTCTGCTGTGAAATGGACATGTTTCTCTGTCAGCCACGTTGTTGCAGCTGGAAGGTGAAGCAGGGTAGAAAAAGGAGAAGACCACAGCCCCGTCAGGCAATTTGGAGGACCAGTGTCCCAAGTGATGTCTAGCCAATCTTGGAAAAAATGTTTGTTCCTGCCTCCTACAAGCTGGATGTATGTTGAAAAGGACACAAAGTAGTTCTGCGTGTGATTGCCGGGGGACTAAGCTGCACGTTGTCCCTGCTGCTCTGGACGGTTTTTCTGGGAGCGGCAGCATCGGCCACAAAAATCGTTGAGGATGTTGTTGTTTCGGAAGCGGGTCTGACACTGCCAGGGTCTGGCAGTATCGGAAGCCCCTGGTATAACCACGAAAGGGGCAAAACTCCAGGGAAATTCCCTGATAGAGGTAGACCGTTTTAGGGAATGTGCTGGCAGAACAGCTTTCCTTAAAGAGTTCCAGAGCCAAGTCCACTGTCTCACTAAAGAGGCGAGAGTCCTCAAATGGCATGCCTCTTAATGATGCACAGATATTCCTGGAGAAGCCACCAGACCTCATCCAGACGTGGCGCTGAGGCACTACACATGTGACTAAGAACTTGGTTGTGTCCATACCAGATAACAACATTTGCTGCATCTTGACTGTCCTGTATGGTTTGGGCTAAAGACGCCCATAGGCCCTCCAGTACTGCAGGCAGGATTTGACCAACCTTTTCCCATAAAGCATGGTTGTAGCGGCCTGAGAGACGGCTGGCACTGACTGAGTGTAAAATAAGGCTAGCAGAAGACAATGCACTTGCCAAAAGTCTCCATGGGCTTGGACTCTTGGTCTGGAAGGGTAGTAGAAAAGGCATTAGGGTTCACTCTGCTGTGGACGCCTGGATCACTAGATTCTCTGGCACTGACTAGAGAGGGGGATAGTCATGATCGCCCAGTGCTGTTCTGTGGCAGTGAGCTACTTGATGATTCACTGGATGCCCAGAGCATGGCTTTGCCAAAGTGCCCAAGAGTTCTCTCTAAGAGCTTCACTGAATGGCAGGGGAGGTTCAGCAAGTGCCTAGCCGAGCAAAAGACCCTCAGTCAGGAGGTTAGTTGAGACTTTTATGGCTTGGAGCTGGAGGTTAAGGACCTCTGCAGCCTGTCGCATAACCATGGCAAAAGAAGCAGTTTCCTCTGTTGTAGAACCAGAAGGAGAGTAAATACAATGTCTTGAGGGGTGTACAGACCATTGGTAGCCTGTAATTCTGCACATCAATTGTCCGCATCATACTATGGAAACAATTTTCCCCACTCATCATACTACTAGTTGTCTGAACCCGAGCCAGAGAACTGATGTAAAGTGTGGCCTCTGCCATGCCCTAAAGGCAATGTATTAGTCAAAAGAGTTAGCTATAGACTGTGCTCCAGTGAGATCAGAATAAAACCTTGCAGGAGGTCGAGACGAGGTCGGCTCGAAGACAGAACAACTGCTCGACACAACCTCACCAGACGTCGCCTTCCTCACGGAAACCTGGATGAACGCCTCTTCAGCGCCCGACATTGCCATCGCCATCCCAGACGGCTACAAGATCATCCGAAGGGACCGCATCAACCAGACCGGAGGAGGCATCGCCATCTTCCACAGGAACACCATCCGCATCACGACCAACACCGACGACACCCTCGCACCCACCGATCACCTGCACTTCCAGGTTCACATCAACCCCAAGACCACCCTCAGAGGCACCCTCATTTACAGACCCCCGGGACCACGCACACAATTCAGCGAAGACATCGCCGACTTCATCAGCCCACACGCCCTCCTCTCCGCTGACTACATCCTCCTCGGGGACCTCAACTTCCACCTGGAGAACAACAACGACCGCAACACCACCACCCTGCTGGACAACCTCGCAAACCATGGACTCAAGCAGCTGGTCACCACCCCCACCCACTACGCCGGACACACACTCGACCCCGTCTTCTCATCCAGCAAGGACATCGCCTTCAGCCACGCCACCGGACTCCACTGGACGGACCACAGCTGCGTCCACTTCAGCTTCAGAAGGACCACGATCCACCACCACCAGCAACAGGTTGCACGCAGAAGCTGAAACAAGATCACAGCCGACCAGCTCGGGACCTCCCTGAGCATGAACCCTCCCACCAGCGCAACGAACCCAAGCCAGGCGGCCACCAACCTCGCGAAGTGGGTCAGCAACTGCGCAGACGACCTCGCCCCTCTGAAGACCCCGCCTAGCAGACCCGGTAGCAAGAAAGCCCCATGGTTCACCGACGAACTCGAGAGTTCCAAGAAAAACTGCAGAGCCCTCGAGAGAACATGGCGCAGAGACCCAAACCCCGGACAACATGACTGCCCTCAAGCTCGCCACCCGAAAACACCACCAACTCATCCACGCCACCAAGAAAACCGCTTTCAATGAATGACTGGACAACAACGCACACAACAGCAAGGAACTCTTCAACATCGTGAAAGAGCTCTCCAACCCCAACGCCGGAAACAACGACATCACCCCTTCGCAAGACCTCTGCAACTACCTCGCCTCCTACTTCCACAACAAGATCGCGGACATACACAACAGCTTCAGCACTCAACCGACGCACGCCACGACCGAACCACCGCCCCCCACCACCACCCTCCGCGCCTGGACCCCGATCAGCACTGAAGACACCGTCCGCACGATGAACTCCATCCACTCCGGATCTCCAACCGACCCCTGCCCTCACCACGTCTTCAACAAGGCCGACGCTGTCATCGCACCCCACCTGCGGGACATCATCAACACCTCCTTCGACACCGCTACCTTCCCGGAGAGCTGGAAGCACGCCGAACTCAGCGCTCTACTAAAGAAGCCATCAGCCGACCACACCGACCTCAAGAACTACTGCCCCATCTCGCTGCTCCCGTTTCCTGCAAAAGTCATCGAGTAGACCGTCAACAAGCAGCTGGCCGCCTTCCTCGAGACGAACGGATCCCTCGACCTCTCGCAGTCTGGCTTCCGGCCCAACCACAGCACCGAGACCGCCCTGATCGCAGCCACCGATGACATCCGAGCCCTGCTCGACAACGGAGAAACAGCAGCCCTCATCCTCCTAGACCTCTCCGCGGCCTTCGACACTGTCTGCCACCGTACACTAGTGCAGCGACTCAGCAACGTCGGAATCCAGGAGAAGGCACTGGAGTGGATCATCTCCTTCCTCGCCGGAAGGACACAGAGAGTCCGCCTCCCCCCGTTCAGATCTGAAGCCACCGAAGTCATCTGCGGCGTTCCTCAAGGCTCCTCGCTCAGTCCAACCCTCTTCAACGTCTACATGAGCCCCCTCGCAGACATCGCACGCCAGCACTACCTCAACATCAACTCCTACGCCGACGACACCCAGCTGATTCTCTCCCTCAACAACGACCCCGCCACCGCCAGAGCCAACCTTCACGAAGGGATGAAAGAGGTAGCCGAATGGATGAAGGAAAGCCGCCTGAAACTGAACTCGGACAAGACGGAAGTCCTCATCCTGGGATCCTCACCCTCCGCCTGGGACGACTCCTGGTGGCCCCCCGCCCTAGGCAGCGCACCCAAACCAACAGACCACGCACGCAACCTGGGCTTCATCCTGGACTCCTCCCTCTCCATGACCAGACAAGTCAATGCAGTCTCCTCGTCGTGCTTCAACATCCTGCGCATGCTACGTAAGATCTTCCGGTGGATCCCCACCGAGACCAGAAAGACGGTCACCCAGGCCCTCGTAACCAGCCGTCTGGACTACAGCAACTCCCTCTACGCCGGAACCACCGCCAAACTCCAGAAGAGACTCCAGCGGATCCAGAACGCCTCAGCACGACTCATCCTGGACATCCCCCATCGCAGCCACATCTCCGGACACCTGAGAGACCTGCACTGGCTCCCGGTCAACAAGAGAATCACCTTCCGACTCCTCACCCACGCATACAAAGCCCTACACAACCAAGGCCCAGGATACCTCAACAGCCGCCTCAACTTCTACGCTCCCAAACGCCAGCTTCGATCGACCGGCCACGCCCTCGCCGCCGCCCCCCGCATCCGAAGAGCCACCACAGGTCCTTCTCCTACCTCGCCGCCAAGACATGGAACTCCCTCCCAACCCACCTCCGCCTGACCGAGGACCACCTCGCCTTCAGGAAGCAACTCAAGACCTGGCTGTTCGAGCAGTAGCGGACCCCCCTCCCCCAGCACCTTGAGACCCTCTGGGTGAGTACTGCGCTATATAAATGCTTTGATTGATTGATTGAAGCAACATATCCTCTTAGGGCACTGGCGTAATGTTATGGGAAGGGGCATAGGGAATGGCGCTAGAATGGAAGTCTGCAGCAAAACAGGTGCGGAACCTGAAGCAGGTTCAAAAGGCATGGACAGCGCCGAGGGCAAACCCGCCAGTGTGATCATAACAGGAGGTCTCTAAATATCCTTGGGGCCAAAAGACGCACCACAGGGAACTAGAAACATGCCAAATATGAGCAGCACGGCATCTCTTACGGCCTCTATTTGCTGCAACGTAGTCGACGGACTCGGAAATTCGAGTTGCATTGGGACCAAATTCTGAATTAACAATTCAGGGACTTGGAAGCAATACCAAGTAGTAGGTTGACGCCCTCTCAAGAGTTCAAGAGTGGCAGGAAGGGGCCAATTTCCGCTTTAACTTTTAGTGCTGTTTCTGAGACTTAATTTAATTTGTAAATATTTTTATTTATTTGAGATAGTAAACAGAATGAAACATAACATAAGAGAATACAAAGTAATAGAAAATAATAGGCCGATCAGACATTTGTAAATAAGTGGCAGGACTACAAAGAATGGAGTTTCGACATACCAGCAGAAAACAAAAGAGGGACATAATACAAATCTAGTACGAAAAGGAACTCAATAATAATGGTCAAAAAGACCAATAATGTTGCCTTTGGCATCTGAAGGGAAACAGTGCAGCAACATCAGCCATACAACAAAACCTATTCGAAGGGGGTGTTGAGGCGGTGTTACTAGCTGGGGTTGGCATGGGGCATTTAGTCAACCATTGCATGTATTCTCTGAATGGCCCCCATATATAACGAGGCCTAACTGTGGGTAACACCAATTGTGCACACACCCACGCCTGCTCATTTCAACAATTTCAACATACAACATATTTTAGCCAGTCCTGGAGCCTAGGAAGCAGGCCCCTCATCCAAGTCCGAGCCACCCATCACCATGTGAACAGCATTGCGATCAGTCTTCTCCAGGAGTGGAGAAAATGGACAACGTACCCCAAAATCAAGATCAGTGGCACGCATGAGAATCTGAACTCTATCACCTCACTCAGTGTTCAGCCACCTCAGTCCAAAAGTATTGAACCCGGCAGTAGGAGCAAGCAAGTTGCAAGAAGTCAGTAGATTGTGGAGCATTAAGCGCAGTTCGAAGGACAAGTAGGATTCATCTGGTTCAGTCGATACGGAGTGTAATATACCGGACTAATAAAATGTAATCGTATAAGCCTACGTCTTTGATTAATGGAGATCAGCTTTATCTGATCACAGCAATACCTCCACACTGTTTGAGAAATAGGGACCCCTGAATCAGCAGCCCAGAGTTGCTTTGGATCATTCCCTGCAGAAGGAAGTACCTCTCAGTCATCCTGTACCCAGCCCCTAGTATGAGTCGACAGTTATATTTGAGTGGGCGGAACTCACTGCGTTCTCTGAAGGAAACTCGGGCCATCGCGCCGCAGCAACATGATGAAGTCAAAAGTATGTAAAGTTGTCAAGTGCATTACTATCACTCAGTGCCTTAAATTGGTCTAGAATGAACAAAAGACCATTACAGAACAGCTGGCCAACTGTGAGAATACCCAAACGTCGCTGCACTGCACATTTAGACATGTACATTGTTGAGCTTAGGAACAGATTTTCAAGGAGTGGCATAGCTGGGGAACAAAGGAGCTGCAGCTCAGCACGCCTTGCCAAGGACCATAATGCTGCACTAATACAGCACAGAGACTATGTATTTAGTGGGCTGTGGTGGCAAAACAGCAAGTATAGTGTCTAGACCGACACTCTCCACCTAGTCTTACTCAATTGAGAAGGAAGAGGCAGGACATTTCTGGGAGATTCAGTAAATTACATAATGGGCTATGCAGCAAAGTAATAGCACTAAGTACAAGACAGCAAATTCACCCCTCTCATAAGCTTTGGTGAGCCTCTCCCAACTACCGTGAGATGTTATACAGCCCCATATAAGCTGGGTGATCAATGATCTGTACTACTTCTTTAATTTATCTAAAGACTTTGACCATGATGAGGAACTGCTTTCTTTCAATTTCAACAAGTCGCAGTGCATGTCTGGCAACAGAGTTTCGCCTAACGATCCAGTATGGCCCATCGATTTATCTGGGTACAGTAATCGCAAGCCCTGGAATCGCGCTTCGACATCAGCCAAAGGCATGTTTATGTTTAGGGGATTTATAGAGCGCATGGCTGCCCGAGGGCTTCTCAGCGCTGGAGGGAGAGGGGCGGAGAGGCATGGAGGAACAATCATGGAAAGAGCCAGGATTTAAGTTTTTTCTTGAAACTACGTTCGTTTTTTACAAGTCTCAATTCCATGGTCATTGAGTTCCAGAGTTTAGGGCCCTATTGAGAAACCTCGGGGGATTTGTCACACACACATCTGCGTGTCCCTAGAAGGCTTAAACCCTGTCATTTTGGAAGGTGACATTTTCGTTGCACACTGGTAATAAAGAGAAATTGTAGAAAATCATCTTCTCAATGAGAGAAGTAGAGCTTCAAATCCACCTCTGAAGACATAAAAAGGAAGGAAATGCCATCAGTGTGCCTAAGGGGGCACTTATATTCAACCCCACTGGTCACTTCCAAAGTGAAATGACACTGGTACAGAGCTACACAACATCACCTATCAGGCAGGAGTACTGCTTTTCAGCCTTTCGGATCCAGTCTGACACCTGAAGAATATTCACAAGAAGAGGAATCAGCAGTTAGAAGTATCCATCAGCATCTAATGATAAACAACCATTAGTTAGCCTAGCCTTTCAGCTGCCTGTCTTGGACCAGAAGGGCATCAATGACAAGGCATACCTATGATCCAAAGTTTGCCCCGGTCACGTTTGCACCAACAAATCTCTGAGGTAGGTCCAGTGGTTCAGCCTATTCTACAGTACATCCAAAGGAGAGTTTTTAGGATAAAGCAGATATTTATTATTGTCATTCCTGCAAAACAGCACCGCTGGGAGGTGTCTTGTATTGGGCCTAGCACACAGTGGTTTCCTGAGCCATCTCACCTCTGCTTCAAGAAGTTTCTTTTTCATTCCATCAGAAGAATCTTCTCGGTTCTGCAACTTCTCCAGTTCGCGCTCAGCTCGCTCCTTTGCTTGTCGAATATTCTGAAGCAATTCTGTGGCCTCAGAACTGGCTTTCATGGCCTAAAAGGAAAAACGCAAAATAAAATTTGATTGAATGGTGTGATCAGGTACTGACACAGGTTAAAATGCTAGGGAAGAAGGCTGAATATCTAACCTGATCCAACGAAAACTTACAACAAAAAGATATTCGGCATCATTCCCTCCAAAGTACCCATAATGTATGCGTCTGTGGTGAATCAATGTTCGTTTCATTTTGCACTATTACATTCCTTACACTTTAGTCCAATTGACTTGCAACTCATTTTCAGATTTGCTGTTTTTTCTATGCTCCTTGCATGTCTCCAAGCTCGTATCTCTCATCAAGCAAACCAACACATACATATGAATATGGAGTGCTTGATATAGTGAATAATAATGGAATTATGCCCATTTACAAGTACTACCAATGAAGCACATGTAGATTACGATTTTTAAACACCACACAACTTGGTAAAGTGGGAAGGTTCTTATAACAGCCCATCTCTCCAGGACTCACAGTTGATGACTCGGTCACTGGGCCATATCTCCTTCTCAGCTCACAACTATTTGCAGCTTGTGACTGTAGGAGAGTAGGGTCTGCAATCCTAGGATCACCCCAGATTTTTGCTTTTTGCTTCACTGGTTTACCACTTCTCTGGCTGTGGGCCTGCTAATCAGACCCACAGCCTTGCTGTTCTCTCACTAAATTGACACGTGTACCTTAGGTGCATTTACCAATTGGTACTGGGCCACCTTATCAGACCATGTAACTCAGGGCATAGGTGTACCCAGGACCTACCAGGGGCTGCAGCATGTATTATGCCACCCCTGGCTGGCCATCTAAATCTGACACAACTGGCTGCACGACAGCTGGGGCAAGGTGGTGTAATCACCCTTTGCTTTAGATATAGTATACCTATATCTAACCCTAAAATGGACACACAGATTCCTATCAGTCACTCCTATGGCAGGCCTTGACAATCCTGAAGGCAGAGTGCTTGGAATCGTGTGAGATGGTGCTCTGGCATGAGCTGAGCCCGTTTGCAGCTTGCGGAACCAAGTCCTAATAGCTGTTCCATGATAACGCATACCATATACTCTTAAATGCATTATAATCCTCGCGGTTATATGCCAACTCTGGTATCGCTTGATCAAAACATGTCGAGTAAGGTGTCATACGAATTGGAATACTAACCCCTCGCCAATTCTGGCGACGGGGTTAGCATTCCACCCTTCTAGAGGGACACGACATGTATGTAACTGTGTTCCCCGGTTAAAGTTAACTCAAGCCTCAGCATCACAAAATGGATGCTGCCACCACAGACACAAGTCTGACCCCCTGCAGCTGAGAGTCCTTCCAGCGAGGGGAGCTTGGACAAAGGGTTTCCTGGCAGGGGCGGTGCTAGCACCATCCCAGACAGGGTTTTGTGTATCCTGGGTAGGCAGGGCTTTAGAGGAAGGTGACTGCAAGTGGCACCCCGGTGCTCACTATGCATCTGCCGGCTAGAACCAGTTCCAGGGGCACACCAGCCCCTAAGTTGGGGAAAGTCCAGCATGGGAGAGGGGTGTAACCACCCCCCTTCCTGGTCCCACCCATGGGCAGGACCTAGTCGCGTGCCAGCCCCTTTTCCTAGTATAAAGATAGGAGCGGGCCCCCTTCCAAATTAGATCATCTTTGAATCCTGAAACTACTTTCTACGAAAGGAACTCTCGACTTCTTCTCAAGATTTCTCCCTTGTGACTAAGGAGTAGTCACCCTGCACCCGCAGGCACCATCCAAGAACACTGTGGTTTGCTGCACGTCCTTCCTCCGGAATCCGACTGACCAGCACGACGAGACCCGGCTTCCCTGTCACCTGTAACATCTACCCACATCGTCAGCTCAGCTGAGATCCGTGGGTGCGACGAGACCTCGAGGGACCGGCCATCTTCAAGACTGCACGACGCTTGCCCAGCACGACCGCCGAGGGATCCTTGAGTGAGTGCTTTGGGGTCCGAGAAGCCCCAACCCTGAGCAGCTCCAGCACCGAAGTTCAGCCCTCCAGCATCTGCGTGGGGCCCTTCTGCTTTTTGCTGCTCACCGCGTTGTCTGGCTACTAGCCCGCTGGCTTGTGGCCTTCCCGACGACGAACAACGACATAAACACTGCTGGTCTGTTTGCTCCAGACTGGCTCTTGCTCCCCTCCAAAAGAGGAGCACCCCGGACCGTCCTGGTCCACTCCAGACGCCATTTTGAGTCCACCGCGTGGGCTTGCATTTGCCAAGACTTGTTGCCCCAATCCTGGGTCCAGCGACGTCGGCAGCAGATACCATCGTGGGACAGCTCGCACCTCCATCCTGGTCGTCGACAACGCCTCCTGGTCCATGAGACTGCAGAGCCCAGCGTCGCCCACTCACCTGGTCGAGGTGACTTCAGCCCGTGCCATCCTGGTGCCCATCTAATCACTGGCTAGTGATTCAGAACTTGGTCCTCTCTGCTTACAGGTGTCTTCCATCCCCGATCCAGGCTTGGATCCATCCGAATCTCTTCACTGGTCGCCTGCCAGCAACTTCTTCTTTCAGACTCCTGGTTCGTCAACGAGGGTTTCCGACGACACTTTAACCCTATGCAGCCGCAGCCCCTGGGCTAGGTAAACCGAGTACCCCGGTGCTCCAGCGTAGAACAACTCTCTAAGTACCTAGATCCACTTTCGTTTTTGACCTACCTAGTCGGGTTCGCCCGAGAACACTAACTTTTGCATTTACTAGTATCCATAGACGTTGTCCCGCATCCCGCGTGAGAGTGCACACTCTGCACCCGAGTCCCCTAGGCCTCCTGCTAGTAATCTGAAGGTTCAGTAGTCCAGTCCTAGCGATTCCAAACCCTATGAGATTAGTACTTACCTGCTAGTAATTTCGCATTGCACTTTTAGAGTATATGGTTTTTCGTGCCCCTCGGGCATTTGTGTAAATTGTGCAACTTAAAGTATTTTCGTAAGAGTTTTGTTGTGTGCTTAGTACCCTGTCCTCATAAAGAGTACAGGGCTGTTGTGATCTAAATGAATACACTGTTTATTTTCATAACACTTGTGTGGTGTCCTTTCACTTGGTGTTCAAGGGGTATATGTGATGGTATAACAGCTGGCTTAACACGCCCTCTAGAGTTTAGCCCGAAGACTGCTCGTATCCATGCTACTAGGATAGCTGGTCTATAAAGGTTGACTTACAACCAATCATCAATAAGGGTTGTTTGGACTGATACAAAGTGCTCACTAGAATAGTGAACATTATATATCAGGCCAACTTCTCACAGTGACGCCTTCTGTTTTCACTCCTCCTAACATCTGACTCAATCCAGCTCCTAGACCAACAGCCAGCACCTGCTGCAGTCACCCATAATTCAGCCATTTCTCTCACACGGATTGCTCCCCCAGATTGTTCTTTCAGAGCTCTAATAGCTAAATCTACCTCTGTCCGGCTTCCATCTCATCCAATCCTGTGCCTATAACCCAAACTCATATCCACAAGGGTGCACCTCAACACACCCTTATCCATTATGCATCTCAGACTCAATCACAGTGATTTTGGGGACTTCCACATCTTACAAAGATGGGGAGAGAAACCTCTCATTGTAAGTAACAAACAAGTTTATGCACAGAAAATACCATAGCTTACCTTTGTGAGTTTTTCCTGCAGCTCTTGGATTTTGTTCTGCTGCTCAGCATTGATCTGAAATGGAAAGGCAATAGCTCATGACAGGATGCCACCACCACATTCCACAGTGGAAAGTTCCTCCGTTACTAGGATGGTACCTGGGTATTAAAGTGAAGAACAATTGTTACTTACCTGTAAACAGGTGGTTCTCCAGTATTGGTGTCTTTCATAGATTCACATGCTTGAATATTCCCAGTCGTCAAAGTGGGAGCCCCACGGTAAATAAAACAGTAATAAAATCCCAATAGAATATGTATATAAGAAAACATGTCACATAAATTCCAAAACCAGAAATACTTATAAGTACCAGGTTAGCATTAACCCCTCCCATGCTTGTGTACAAAAAGATTATGGGTTTGCTTAGATTGAACCGCACTTCTCAAAGTAATGCCAGTTATTAAGAGAGAGTCTGATAGTATCCGCGGCAACTGAGGCCAGGGTGCTTCAAGGTATATGACACCTACCCACCAAAGTGTCAATTAGTCCTTGGATTCAGCCGAATCCAGGTCACATATGAAAATACAAAATACCCGAGCACCCAATATCATTATTTCCACACAGGAGGGCGCATAAGTATTACTTCAAACAAGTCAACAGTTTCTCAACGCCCTGTATCCAATAAGTATCTCAATAGAATCAATCAAATAGTCCAGTCAGATCTTCTGTCTTGAGGTCGGTTTTTTTAATTTCCACAAGTTCACAAGAATCCAAGTAACAGCCGACGCGCGTTTCGCCCACAGGGCTTTCTCAAGGCTTAGTATAATCTCCTAACGACCTGGAAATAGTGGAATATTTTCTCCCATAGACACTGTGTCCCTTAAAGATAATACTCCAATTGTGCACAAACAATGGGACACACTCATAGGTCAATAGTGACTGTTCAAGCTTCAAATCGTATTCGGCAAAATAATTGTCGTAATGTCAGTAGGTGAAGTCCATTCAGGCTTGTTAACCGAGCCTCATCATAATGGCAACGAGTTTGGTAGGATTCTGATAGATCCCAAAGTCTTATATCTTATAAACTGTTGCCCATGGTCTGTCCTCGATGAATATTTTCTCGTACTTCCGTCACGAGCCTCGGGTGGGCTGTGCTGGTATCGGAATGGTTCCGTCACGGCCGCCGCGCCTGCGCAGCGCGAATTCCGCGCCTGCGCTAACGTTCTCTAGCGCGGGCGGGCCGTGACGGAACCGTTCCGTCACAAGCACAGCTCACTCGCACACCGTGACGGAGCGGTTCCGTCACGAGCACGGGACCGCCGCACGGCCCCCCGACCCCCTTAGCACTGCGGCGGAATAGACGCCGCAGTGAAGGGGTTAACACATAGGAATACATAGGAGAAAAAGAAACAGTTTTATAACAAATCCATGTCATTATGTTAGTCCAAACTACAGCCAATCAGGCGCAAGCACCCCTCTAGAACCTTCTCCTCAGAGGCTCAGGCCCTCAGATTTTCGCAGCACAGGAGTGACAAAAGAGTCTAGGAGGAGAAGCGAGCCTCTGAGGGAAGGTGAGTGGGAGCATGTGAATCTATGAAAGACACCAATACCAGAGAACCACCTGTTTACAGGTAAGTAACAATTGTTCTTCTCCAGTATTGGGGTGGCTTTCATAGATTCACATGCTTGAATAGAATAGTGAGCAGTAGTTGCCGGCCGCAGGCCAAAAACAGCATTGCATAGGCATGAAAATGCAGGAAATGTCATAATGTTGCCAGGCAAATAATAACAATAACTTTATAGGCGGAGGGAAGGACAGAGGCTCACCTTAATTAAAAAGATTGCGAAGCACCGCTTGGCCCACTGCCGTATCAGCTTCGTTGATCGTCTCAAGGCAGTAATGTCTCGTGAAAGTGTGCCTGCTGGACCACGTAGCTTCTCGACATATTTGGTGAATCAGCACACCAGCAAATAGGGCAGCAGAGGATGACATCGCCCTGGTGGAATGAGCTCTCACTGAAGACTGAAGGGGCCTGCCAGCTTTCTGATGGCAGAAAGAAATTGCCGAAGAAATCCAACGTGCAATAGTTGGCTTGGTAACAGAACGCCCCTTGCAAATGCGTCTGTAAGCAATGAACAGTTGATCAGACCTACGAAAGGGCGCCGTCCTGTCGATGTAAAACTTAAGGCATCAATTAACGTCCAGTGAATGCAAACGTTGCTCCGCTGGAGATTGAGGATTGGCGAAGAAAGTTTTTAAGAACACTGTTTAATTGAGGTGAAAGTCAGTTGGCACCTTAGGCATTAAAGCCGGATTGGTGCGAAGCACAACACAGTCCGATTTGAATTGAAGGAAAGGAGGTTTAATGGTAAAGGCGTGAATATCACTCACTCGACGTGAAGAGGTCAAAGCAAGAAGAAGAGCCACCTTCCAGATTAAACATTTTAAATCAGCTTTGTGGATGGGCTCAAAGGGCGCCTTCAACAATTGCGCCAAAACAACATTGAGATGCCAGGGAGGAGGAGGACGCCGAATGGGAGGGGACCTCCTCAACAGTCCTTTGAATAATTGCCGAATGACTCTGGAAGAACAGAGAGAAGAAGAACCACCATCCGGACGGAAACGAGATATTGCCGCCAGGAAAACTTACTAAGTGGAATGGGAAAGTCCCGATTGAGCAAGCTGTAGAAAGAACGGCAGAAGCTGAGCAGGAGTGGAATGGACGGGATGGATGTTGGCAGCTGCACACCAGTGACAGAACCTTTTCCAATTTAGCTTATAAGTTTTTACTGTAGACGTAGCTCTCGCATTGGCGAGAAAGTCTCTACATGCTGGCGAAATATTCAAATGGGAAAGTGCTCAGGTTCCAGGCCGATAATTTGAGACAGGAGAGGTCCGGATGACAGATCTGACCCTCGTCCATCGTGAGGAGATCTGCCGGAGGTTGAAGGAGGATGGGTTTGCACTGTGAGGGAAGCAGCAGTTCCGAGAACCATGCTTGTCGAGACCATCTGGGAGCGATCAGAAGAATGTGGCACGGCTGTCGCCGCATTTTCCACAACACTCGAGGAACCAGCGGAATCGGCGGAAAAGCGTAGGCGAATAGATTGCACTAGTCCATCAAAAGGGATTTTCCCGGAAAACCCTTGATGGGGAAGCCAGCTTGCATAGGACGGGCATTTCTGGTTCACAGGGCTCGCAAAGAGATCCATGTGCGGACGACCAACAGCCGAAAGATGAAGTCCAGAGTTGGCTGATGCAACTCCCACTCATGTGTCGAGGACGCGGACCTGCTGAGGAATCCGCCAGGATGTTGGATATGCCTGGTAGGCGAACCACTGTCAGGGTGATCTAGTGACGAAGTGCCCAGTCCCAGATACTCTGTGCCAGGTGAGAGAGGAGCGGTGACTTGGTGCCGCCCTGCTTACTCACATAGTGCACACTGGTGGTGTTGACGGTCTGAATGAGCACTGCTTCTCCCTGGAGTAGGAGATGGAAAGATTTGAGCGCCAGGAAGATGGCCATTAGCTCCAGCCTGTTGATGTGCCTTGAATGTTGAGACAGGGTCCACTTGCCCCTTATGGATAGCCCCTGAAGATGTGTGCCCCAGCCTTCCAGGGAGGCATCCGTGGTAAGGACGAGTTCGGGATCGATGGTGAGGAAGGAAGTACCGGCAGCGATGTTTGACAGCTGAGCCCACCATTGAAGAGAGGACCGCATCAGACTGGTCACCCGGACCAGATTGTTGAAAGAGCCGGTGACCTGACGCCACAACATGTCCAATTCCTCCTGAATGGGATGAGTCTTGAGCCTGCAATTTGGGATCAGGGAGATGCAGGAGGACGCCATCCCAAGAAAGTATTTCAATACACGAACTGAAACTGACCCTTTTGAGCGGAGGAGAGCCACCATGCGTAGAATCCGTAGCTGACGCTCGGGAGACACGAATGCTTTCGCCAGTGAAGTATCCAGAGTGGCGCCCAGAAAGGTCCTGCAAGGAGCCGGATCGACTTGAGACTTCTCAGTGTTGATGGAGAGACCGAGAGAGTGGAGCAGCGCCAGAAAGAATCGAGTGTCCAAAGACGCCTGATGGCGGGATTGTGACTTGATGAGACAGTCGACCAGGTAGGGAAAGATTTGAACTCCCTTCAAACGTAGGTATGCCACCACCAGAGCCAGGACCTTCGTGAAGACGCGAGGAGCAGAGCGAAGGCCGAAAAGGCAGAACCTTGAACTGAAAGTCTCTGCTCCCTACTCGAAAGCGCAAGTACTTCCGGTGTCTTGGAAGAATTGGCACATGGAAATGCACGTCATGAAGATCGATGGTAGTCAAGAAGTCGTCCCTCAAGAGAAAGCGAAGAACTTCTGCGAGCGTGGGCATGCGGAAGGATTGACACTTCAGATACTGGTCCAGGGCTCGCAGATAGAGTATTGGACGCCAGACTTTCTGAGGACGAGGAAAAACGGGAATAGAATCCCATCCCTTTTTGAGACTTGGGAACCATTTCGATGGCACCCTTCTGAATCATGAGTCGGATCTGCTGAAAGAGCTCCTTGAGGTGAGCTGGGGGTGGACCAGTTGGAGGAGTGTTTGGAGGGAACTTGACAAACTCCAATGCATGGCCTTTTGATACAATGTCCAGCACCCAACGGTCCGAGGTGATTGAAGACCATTTGAAGTAGAAAAGGGAGATTCGACCTCCAACTTTGAGCGGGGAAGACATGTCATTGCTTCTTAGAAGCGGAACCTCTGTAGGAAGATTTTCCTCTGTAAGATTTTGAAGTCTGCTGCTGATAGGACTGTTGGGTCTGGGAGGAATATCTTTGATTTCCTTGGCCGTAGGATTGGTACTGGGTGGATCCGCCGCGAAAAGAAGAGGGGGTGCTGCGCCCGCGCGCAACCACGAAAAGGTGGCTTGCGAAATTGTAAAGTGCCGAGGGCACGAGCCGTCTCAGTGTCCTTTTTTATAGTTTGCAGAGCATCGTCCACATGCTGGGCAAAAAGCGATTTGCCGTCATAGGACATGTCGAGAATTTTTGACTGGACTTCCTGGGTAAACGAGGGGGAACTTAGCCAGCCCTGACAATGTAAGACGGCTGCTCCCGCAAGCTGACGAAAACCAGTGCACGCAATGTCCACAGAGCAGTCGATAATTTCGGAGGATGCTCTCTCCCTCCTGAAGAATTTTGAGAGCCTCTGCTCTAGAGGGCTCAGGAATGAGGGCGATAAAAGAAGACATATCACACCACATCTGGCGGTCGTAGCGCCCCAGAATGGCCAGAGAATTTGCAGCCCTCACGGTGGTATAAGCCATAGTTGAAAACCTACGGCCAATGGAGTGAGGCCGACATGCTTAACGGTCCGGAGGAGTGGTATTAAGGGAAGACTGATTCCTGCACCGATGCCGCGCGGCCTGGGTGATCACGGAATCAGGCTTAGGGTGCGCGACCAAGCAAGAAGGTGAACTTTGGGGCGCTCTATATTTCTTCTCTAAACGAGGAAGAAGTGCTGGAATCGTATTTGGCGTCTGCATCAATTTGACACCTTCATTCCAAATAAAGTCAATAATGGGCACAGCCCGGACTTGTTCTAAGGGCTGACTCTTGAAGTCATAAAGAAAACAGTCTTCGTTCTTCGTGTCGATGGAGCTGGCGTCGACGGAGCCGACTGAGCCGTTGTCGATTGAGCACCCGCCAACGAAGAGGCTCTCTTCACTGCAAGGGTCGACGAGGATTTTGACGTCGACGAGATCTTTTTTTTTTACGTCGACGAGGATATTGGAATCGTCGACGAGACTGATTTAAAGCTGACTGAGACCATCGCCGACACAGAGGATGTCGACGCCGACAATGATCCGCTGGCACAAGTCGTCGGCACCTGCGTCGTCAGAGCACTGGAGACAGCAGATTTCGTCGACGGAACGACCGTCGACGAGCCCGTTGACGATTTAGCATGTTTTTTAGAGGAAACATGCGCAGAAGGAGCTGAGGGCGCCGGAGAGTCAGATCTCGAGGGCCCAGGCGTAGCAGGAGGAGGTGGAGACACCACAGGAGCCTTCTGGAGAGGAAGCTTTCTCTTCTTTGAAAAGGAGATGGCAACTCCTGAACACTGCTACGTTTTGAAGTAGCTCTGGACACACCTGACGCATGGCTTTCTGCATCAGAGAGAGGTGATTCCTTATCCTTCAACCTCTGCAACCACAGGAGAAGACGCACCTCCCTGTCCTTAAGGGTCTTGGTTAAAAATGTTCTGCAGATTTTACATTTTCCTACCTCATGCTCTGGATAGAGGCAGTAAATACACTTCTTGTGAGGGTCCTCTGAGTAGAGCCGCAACTTCCCACAAGAAGAACAAGGATGAAACAAAGACTTCTTACTTGAAGACATCTCAGAAAACTGAAGAAATCCAGAAAAAAGTTGAAAACTGAGCAGAGCTCAGGGAGACTCCCTTCACACGACGTGCGGTTGAAAAGAGAAGGTTCTAGAGGGGTGCTTGCGCCGGATTGGCTGTAGTTTGGACTAACATAATGACAAAGATTTGTTATAAAACTGTTTTCTCTATGTATTCCTATGTGTTATTGATAACCTGGTACTTATAAGTATTTCTGGTTTTGGAATTTATGTGATATTTTTTTTATATACATATTTTATTGGGATTTTATTGCTATTTTATTTACCGTGGGGCTCCCACTTCGACGACAGGGAATATTCAAGAATGTGAATCTATGAAAGACACCCTAATACTGCAGAAATAGCATTATTAAGATAATGTCCATAACTTTTAATGTCTGGCATCCATATGGCAATGTGTTCAAAATCTGTTTTTATATAGGAAAACAGTAGGGGGCTCAAATCATAAACCAATGGTATACAAAATAGTTATTTCAAAATGCATTCATCACCACCCGCGTGTATTTCAGTTAGATATTTGGAATTTGTAGAAGGCTAAGGAGATTAACTCTGGCATATTCTTTTTCTACCAGAAAAAAAATTATTTTCCTTCTTAAATGGTTTCACTTTATTTTGGTATTAAATAAAAAAAATCACCTTTCAAATAAACAGAACAAGCCAAACACCCTTGGTTTGACTTGGCTATTTCTAATTTGTAGCGGCAGAACCACTAACTCCTTTAAAAGCTGAAATATCTGAGCTTTGAGTGTTGGTTTCAAATCACACCTGAGTGAATTCTATGTAGCAGCACCCCATTTTGCAAACATGTGACCGGCATAGTTCTCTTAAAAAAGAAATGACCTGTTTGTTGGCCAGCAGATGAGGGGTCAGCAAGAGGGTGTTAATAATGGAACAGAGGCAAGGGTCTGCAAGCACCAAGTCCTTTTGTAAAGCACCAAGGTGAGTTACTTTGTGGTAGTTCCTCAGCAAGGTACAATCAACAGAAGAGCAGTCATCCAGTAGACTTGCAGTCACAGAAAGGCTGCAGAAAAGACCAAAATCTTGATGAAGATCTGTGGGACGACATTCAAACCAAATTGTAACGTCCTGCTCTGATGCTACCGGGCTTCCAGTCAGGAAATGATGGTACAATATGTTCTTTTATAGGACAGATACATGGAAATAAATGTTGTCAGATCTGCAGAGCATGGCCAGCAATCATTCTGGGTGGCTGCATATTGCCCTTTGGGATGTGGAGGAACCAATTCAGATCACAAACGTTTAGAATGGGACAGAGCCCTTCATCTTCGCAGACCTCCATGGCCCTGCCTCGCAGACTCCATGGCCCTGCCTCGCAGACCTCCATGGCCCTGCCTCGCAGACCTCCATGGCCCTGCCTCGCAGACCTCCATGGCCCTGCCTCGCAGACCTCCATGGCCCTGCCTCGCAGACCTCCATGGCCCTGCCTCACAGACCTCCATGGCCGCCCTGCCTCGCAGACCTCCATGGCCATGCCTCGCAGACCTCCATGGCCCTGCCTCGCAGACCTCCATGGCCCTGCCTCGCAGACCTCCATGGCCCTGCCTCGCAGACCTCCATGGCCCTGCCTCGCAGACCTCCATGGCCCTGCCTCGCAGACCTCCATGCGCTTTGCCTCGCTGACCTCCATGCGCTTTGCCTCGCTGACCTCTATGCGCTTTGCCTCCCAGACCTCCATGCCCCTGCCTCGCTGACCTCCATGGCCCTACCTGGCTGACCTCCATGGCCCTACCTGGCTGACCTCCATGGCCCTACCTGGCTGACCTCCATGGCCCTGCCTCGCAGACCTCCATGCGCTTTGCCTCGCTGACCTCCATGCGCTTTGCCTCGCTGACCTCCATGCGCTTTGCCTCGCTGACCTCCATGCGCTTTGCCTCGCTGACCTCCATGCGCTTTGCCTCGCTGACCTCCATGCGCTTTGCCTCGCTGACCTCCATGCGCTTTGCCTGGCTGACCTCCATGGCCCTGCCTGGCTGACCTCCATGGCCCTGCCTGGCTGACCTCCATGGCCCTGCCTGGCTGACCTCCATGGCCCTGCCTGGCTGACCTCCATGGCCCTGCCTGGCTGACCTCCATGGCCCTGCCTGGCTGACCTCCATGGCCCTGCCTGGCTGACCTCCATGGCCCTGCCTGGCTGACCTCCATGGCCCTGCCTGGCTGACCTCCATGGCCCTGCCTGGCTGACCTCCATGGCCCTGCCTGGCTGACCTCCATGGCCCTTCCTGGCTGACCTCCATGGCCCTGCCTGGCTGACCTCCATGGCCCTGCCTGGCTGACCTCCATGGCCCTGCCTGGCTGACCTCCATGGCCCTACAGTTTTAACTCTCAGCCTCCAAGCAATTTGCATACCTTTAGCCCGAAATGGGCTGCAAAAGAGGTGAATGTAGGTGGCAGAGAGGGGAGCTCTGGTCCAGGAGGAGTCTGCACAAAGCAGCTTCTGGAGCCCTGAATGTATCACTCTGCAAATTAGAGGTGCCTTGCACATTCCCTCTCGGCCCGGGACCCCAAAAATCCTAGAACCTGCCCTGAGAGCAGGCCTTTCGGCTGTTCAGAGTAACAGGCTGGCACCTCGTCACATACATCCCCAAGCGTTTCTGGCCCCATCGTCTGTGCTGGGCACAGGCTTGTATTTATTTTCACTGGTGCCACCCAGGAGTGCAGTTACCCAGTGCAAATCCGTCCTGACAGATGGCAAGTAAAATGTTGAGATGCCAATGTGAAGCCTCGGCCATGGTTAATGAACCAGGCCTGTTACCCAGCAGAGAGAAGGCTTCACTCGCAGCATGTACGCCCTTCAGCAGGCAGTACTGCAATCAAGCAGCTTTATTCCTCTACATTCCCAGTCCAAGCCCACAGCAGGGAAAGGCATGTACTCGGTGCAACTCTGGATGGAAGTGCACAGAAACGAATTTTGCAGTATAAGAAACGCTGTGTTTGTAGAAACTGTATAGAACAGACGACTCAAAGCACTTTCATACAGCACTAGATACAGTTTGCTCTGACAGTTGCCATGAAAAGGAAAATCAATGGTTGAAAAAGTAAGGAAATTAAAAATAAAGTGGAGAACATTACATTTTCAAACCGCAAAGTCTGAACAGTATTTTCAATCTTTTTCGAGTAATATTTGCCTTCGAAGGCAAGCCACGTTGGAAGTATGCCCTACAATGTCTACTAGACAATGGGGTCTCTTCTGCTATATCCAACTCTCCCCACTCACGGTTCGGAAGACCCCATGGAATTTACTAGTACATCTATACACAAGTCCAATGGGCAGCGATAGAGCGGTAAAGTGGGCAGTGGTGTTTTCTTGTGTAAGAAAGAAATTGGACAGAAAAAGGGCTCGCTGGCTTCCATAAAGTTATATGCTTCTGCGGTGCAAGAGAACCAGGACTTCTGCTACATCCAGAGGGTGTAATACATCATCTCGTTATAAGTCGCTACAGAAAAGGACTTGGCCTTTGAGCAACCCCTCACCAAAGGGCACCTGGACCACTTCACTTCTCAAAACAATCACTCTTTACATCCTACCCTCAATATCCCTTCATGTATCATCAGTATGGGTCCCTCTCGCTGCTATACTGTTACAATGCATCGAGGCTGTATAAATATACACAGAAGCACAAACTCACACACATTACCTTTTCCAGCTTGGAGTGCAGCTCCCCTACTTCTGCTTTCCCATGCTCTTTAGTCTGCAAAAAAAATAAAAATGAAATGACTTGGGGTAGTTTCTGAGAGACACACTTCTCTCCACTTTTGCATCCAGGTAGTAGCAGATCCCTGGACATGGGACCATCTCAGGTGAACTCTTAAAAATTTGTGATTTGGTCTAATGGTACTTCCAGCATCAGTGATGGGTGGGATGAGATATCTCTGAAGAAGTGAAGCATGTCTTGTTTGGATAAAACACTGATGTCCTTTCGGAAATAGTTACCATTAACATAACCAATGTCTAAAGTGGGCTGAGCGTCTGCCCCATGCTGCATGCCATATGCTACAGTGGGTGGAAGTAAAATGTGAATGAGACAACAGACCAACAGATGGAAAATGCTGCCTCAAAGCCCCTATAAGTAACTTTAACATAAATATATATAATTTTTATAACATCGTAAGGTCTTGGCTATTGCCACATATAAAAACGTAACGCTAAAAGATGATGGACGGAATGCGGAACATTGCCCATCAATCACCCCCAGTACAGAGATCTAGGCCTAAATCCACTGTTTCGTTTTTTTTGCTCACCTTGCCGTTCAAGTTTGGACCCAGCCATATACAAATCAGTCTTGACCCTGTTCCCAATGGTTGTTTCCGGTCCGGGGAGGACCTGGCTTGGCATTTCGGGCTGGACTGTTCCCATGAGGCACAGGGTCAAGAACTGATTTGCATATGACTGGGTTTATACTGGGGTGGGAAGGTGAGCAAAAGAACAATGAATTTAACCCACATCTCTTGAATGTGGGTGAGTGTTTGAAAGGTTTCAGCACTCCGTCCATCATCTTGTGTGTAGACCTAAAAATGTTAACATTTTATTCTTCGTGAAGACAAGAATGGAAGGAGAGTTTCGTACAAGGACACAAATATGGCTGAATCGGATGAGGGTAGAGTGGTATGGAGCTTCACTTTGATGACTCTGTTGTCCCTGATATTTCTGCTTTGGAAATGAGGAAGCGGGGCTCCACTATAAGCCGGATCACAATAGTTTGCTCTCTGAATGGCACTAGTTCAGATCTTTCTCTCAGAGATGGGTGTTACCAAAGGTCAGCCTACTGAAGCCAATGCCGAGCGGCATGAAATAGTGTATGGTGAATCTAAAGTAAGGATTTGGGCACCACCGGACTATACAATGCCATAAGACGTGGAGCCTTCCAGCAATAGCGCATGGTGGAATGTTTCCTCTTGACCCAGAATCAAGGATAAGCCCTTCTCACTTCTTAGATGAAGGGAAGGAAAGCCCCCACCACAGAGACGCATATGATACGAAGCATTCAGTGTTCAAAGACCCGGATCGAACAGAACACACACTCTCCATTTTTGAGGCACTGAAGCCATCACAAACTAATCTTCCCGGTGGATGGAAACGTTAAGAATCTGACAATGCAAATACTCAACTGCTATCATAACTGTAGCAGACAAACATCAGGGGCAAGCACAGTATTCTTTAAAGCCTGGGAACGGCACTCACCTGGGAGCACAGTGAACTGTCCAGGCAGGCATCAGTGCTCCGGATTGCAATAAGTGTGTGTAAAGTATGTGGGTACTGAGATATTCAAGATTGCACCTTACCAAATGAATGCAATCTGTGTTACACACATTTTTTTGACTCCTTCACTGTCGGGGACTTTCTCAGTCTTGAGGAAGGAGGGGCTGAGTATAAACATACTGATACTCCTTTATTTAGGGCTAATATTGGTGACTTTCTATGAACTTTTTTTTATTTTGAGAATACAGCTGAGCAAGTGATCTGCAAAAATATGATCATAAAGACCTCCTTAACAACATCATGTTTGAAGGAAGGACTTCAGGCAGTGATGCATCAGAGACTCATACACCCACAAGCTACCTAATACACGTAAAACAGAGGAGACCAGCATGGACTGTGTTGGCTGTAGGAGGATACGAGAAGACTGTGGCAGGAAGCAGGGACACGGAAATGGAAATAACCCTGTAAGCAACACAGATGAATGTAAATAGCACATTCAAATGAATACCGACTAATCAGTTTAATTTTACAAAGTACAGTGTGCATAGGACTGTTCTAATGAGCCCTGTCCTCGGTGTAAGCATGTGTACAGAAGGCTCCATTGTATCAGAGGCACTATGAGGACATTTCTTCCGGAAAGACCATTCTTTAACACGGAGGATCAAGGGACCGGAAAGAAGCATGAGAGGCTTGGTTCAATGTCCGAGAGTGGGCACTTGGTAGCTGTCATTCTGAAGAGATATAATGAATACAAGTCCTGAGGCTTACCCAATAAGCCCAGCACCTTTTCTCCAGTCACAGAACCTCAACTGCATTCTCTTTCACTATACCGTACCAACAAATTCATGGAGAGGCTGGGGACACTGCAGCTAAAAGGCATGACATTGGAACACTCTTGCAGCTACATGCTTCTGAGAAAATTGGACAAGAGTACATCAAAGAAGCCATGCTGGATAGCAGAGGTACAGACCTAACGGCGCTCCACCGACAAAGAACAGAACGGCTTTAAGCAAGCACTGGCAAAATCAACACATCTGACTTGCCCAGAATGAACTGCTGAGAGCACAGTTACCAGCAAAAGCCGCCTTGAGTAGTAGGAGGCTGGGTGAGAGCACCTCGTGGGGCAGGGAGCTATTGGTGTCAGGTCCCAGCCAGAGCTAGAGAAGCTGCTTCTGCAGCCGACAGATCTGCATGAGCCATGAGTGCAGCAAGGAACGAATTCCCACAGCAAAGCCATAATATAAAATCAGAACAGGGTAAACACCCACAAAGTGCAGTGTCCCTGCACTGAGCACATGAGCGCTTGCAGTAGACGGCTGAAGAAGCTACACAGCCAACAGGGAACGCAACAAAAGATTTAGGTAATGAAGAATGATAAACCCAGGCCGAGCAGAAGAAAAGCAGGCATGTAAGAGGGATTGATCAACCCTAAAGAAATCACTGGAGCGTAGAAAAGGTTTATTTTGGCAGGCACTTGGTTTTAGGCCAAAAACAGCACTTTAGTTTTCCCACATCATCAATTTATTTATGCAGCCAGCATTCCAGTCCATACTGCAAGTTCACATATAACAATGGTTAGAAAAGGCTAAGTTAGTGTTAGCCTTCGTCATGCAGTATTTACCCTCCTTAGCGGCATTGACCAATAAATGTATCAAGGCCTTGAAGAGGGCCATGAGGCGGTTACAACTGGGACAGCGTTGGAGCCTTGAGGACACCCTGGTATTGAGCTCCGTTCAACCTCCTGATGCAGGTGGAATATGGCAGACCGCAATGTGTTCTATTTCACCATCATATGGAGTGCAGAGGCTGGTAGACACAGGGCTGTGGACAGTGGATAACCAGCATGGCCGCTGAACCCAGAGGTGATCAAGGGTGCCCAGCCCGCTGTGAAACTTTAAAGAGGCCATGTTGGGCTTAGCACTGCACTGGAGAGCAGCAACATGTCCAGTCTCCATTCCAAGAGCAGCCCATGCGGGTCCGCAGGCTGCTGGGTTTCGGCGGCTAAGAAGGAGACAGCGCTGGAGTGTGGGGACATGCCCACGCAGGAGGAGATGTAGCCCTTTCCAGGCAGATGTATACAGGAAGGGGTTATGGTGAGGAACAGGTAAGGGTGGTGTGAGTGAGGCCAGCCGAGAAGTAAAGGGCAAGGTAGGAAAACTTGGGACACCATTGTCAGTAAAAAATTGATGTTCTGATAGTTTGTTTAAACGGCAAAATAAATAGTATGTGTTTTAAAACGTGCCAAAACGCTCCCTCTTTTTGCATGTAGGTTGCCACTGGAATCGCTAAACATAAACAAACAGAAGTGTATTGCAACTCTGTTTTCTGCAAATGTATTAAATAGCAGATGATATTCCTAACAGATGCGGTCAGAGAGTCTATCTGTTGTCCTAAACAGTAGTGGACACGTCTTTTCCACTTTGCAGCATTAAGTATGGAATCTGAGGCAGTGGAGGAAAAGCATAGGCAAAAATCCCTGACTAGTTCATCCAGAGTGCACTGCCCATAGACTGCGATCCTGGAGACATAGTATTGGCATTTTTGTGTTCGGCGGGATGGCGAACAGATCGATTGTAGGAATGCCCCATCTTTGAAAGTACTTGTGAACTACTTTGTGGTTAATTTCCCAGTTGTGGACTTGGTGAAGCAGAGTGCTAACAAGTCTGAAGAATGTATGTCCACTCCTGAGAGAGGCTCTGCTAGTAACAGAATGTGATTCTGAATGGCCTAATCCTAAATCTTTTGGGCTAACACTGACGTCAGGGACGAACGAGCCCCCCACACTTCTGGATGTAGTACATTGTCATGTAAGTCTTGAGGACTGTTTTGTCTCAAATGAGAGGGACAAATGAAATATGTACCAAGCTGTTTGGCTGTGAGCTTCATGTAATTGATATGGTGTCCCTGTTGTTCTTGGGTCCAGGATCTTTGAACGGTCCTATGGGTAAAATGTGTTCTTCACCCAAGAGTATAGAGTGCAAAATAATGATCACCTGCCTTGATGAGTCCAGGCATGGGCTGTCCGGCCTTTAAATAATTTTGTTCCACTGTGGCTTCTGGGCTCCACCAACAAAAGATCTTTCCTCTGAACTTTGGCTCGAGATCATTGCCTCACTAAGCACTCATGTTACGTCATGTCTGAAAAAAAGGCTGCTAGCCTATGAACGCCCTCACCCTCTCCTCATTTGGGTAGGTTTTTTCATGGTGGCATTTAAGACAACTCATAGAAAAGGTTGGATGTACTGTGACACGAAAAGCAATCTTTTGATAATAGTTTGAAAAACTTGGTTTTCACAATGGCATTTCTCACAACTGCTCTTTATCAGACAACAATTTAGGTAAGAAAACACATGAATGCAGGGATGTGCTTTCTTCATACCTAGAACTGCCGTGTGATTCCCTTTGTGGCGCAGCAGATGACGTCTTGCAGGGTGGTCATCTTGAAGTGTTCTGACAGGTTGTACCATTTGAGGGGGCCAGAGATCCAGCACGAGCTGGGAAGTTCTATAGTTTCTGGAGATAAGGAAGTAGAGGGAGTAGACTCCTTGACAGCATTGGTGAATGGCTCTGATCTATGGCTCTGTTGATCAGGAGTGCCTGCACTTCCTCCTGCAATAGTCAAAGGTTGTGTTGATTCAATGTTTAGTGACATTGTGTGGCACTCTAAGCAGCACCCTTCCTGTACCACTAACAGCAGTCATTTATCAGAAGTTATTTCTTGCCACTGTAGGAGGCGGAACCTCAGAGTGGTGCTTCATCAACTCCCTTACCTCCTCCCACTGATGCTGAATATACCTTGAGAACAGTCCAACTGAACCAGCTATTCCCCACAGCCAGCTGTTCTAATTGTACATTAATGTTCAAGCTCTCCTTGTCCATAGGTAAAGCATCCCCTGTTTCCTGCACGGAGGCTTTTTCCTTGCAGTATGCACCACCAGACAGTCAGATGGAACCGCCCTCTAATGTACACTATACTGTTTATGGCCACGTTCTACTTCTTTTTCACAGGAGGAGCGTCAGTTCTGACTGACAGCATCTTTAAAGTTTCCTATTGTATGTTTCATCATGGTTTTTAGCATGGGAGGGTACTGGACTGATATCTCATCCTAGACAGTTTCAAACTAGGAAATCGTCCACTTCTTCCACCATGTTTAGTTTTACTTTGTGGTTCTGCGCCACCCCTTGTAGACTCTGTGGCAGGCAGTGGATTCTTCCGGTGAGAAGGCCTCAACAGGGAAGACATCAAGGGAGTGGTTGTCTCGAGGATCTGTGTGGTAATCTTCCCACGGGTTATCTCCATCCGTTAACATGACCGGTCCTGGTGTGGACCCGAGGGTCATAACGACTCATGTGGTCAGAGTCTAAGTTGTCTGAATGGAAAAAGGACTGTGGTGACAGAGGAGGTGGCAGAATGGATGATCTGTGAGCCGTACTAGATACTGATCAGGCTGTTGGTGTGTGAAATCTAGGGTTATGATGCTGTGGTGGCAGACTATTGGCCTTATTGTGAATTTTCTTGGAAATTGAAATGGTTTGGAGCTCTTCTGAAATCTGCTCACTTTTGAGCCTTCTTTTCGTTGGCACATGAAGTAAGTGAAGTGGTTTTGCAGGGGTAGCTGAGCAAAGATTTTCTCAATTGAGGGGTAGGGGAAGATCATGAACTGCCTGAAGTCATGGACATCAGTAAGCTTGTCAGCAAAAGGCTTCATGAGATTAGCTTACAAGGAGCCACATTCAAATGGATTGGCTCCTTACTCACAGCAAGAACTCAAAAGGTCAGGCTGCCACCCTGCACATCAGAGACCTAGAACCTGATCTGCATAGTCCCACAGGGATCGTCCCAGAGCCCCACCATTTAACACATAAACAATCCACCGCTTTCCAACATCATCCGATCACAAGGCATCACCATCATCTTCTACACTGATAAAAACCAACACATCCTCTGCCTGACGGACAACCACCACCAGAACCAACTTAACCAACCTCATGACCATGCCAGCTTACTGGATGTGAACCAACTGCCTGTAGATCAACTCTAACAAGACGGAAGTACTGGTCTTCAGAAATAAGACCTCCCCCATTCGACTCCACCTGGTGGCAATTGGAGCTAGGACCAGCACCAACCAAGTCAATGCAATAAGCACCTCCTGCTTCCACATCTCTCACATTCTGTGAAAGATCTTGAAAATGGCTTCTACAGAACACCAGATTGACCATCATGCATGCTCTCATAACCAGCAGGCTGAACTAAAACAACAATCTCTACGCCAGAATCTCCAAACAACTACTACATAGTCTCCAGACCATCTAGAAGGCTGCCATAAAACTAATACTCTACCTTCCATGCCTCAACTACATCAAGCTGCACCTCAAGAAGCTTCATTGGCTCCCTATTTAAAAGCACAGCCAATTTAAACTGCTCACACACACACATACCAAGTTCTAAACAATACAAGACCAGCATGTCTTAATACACTTTCACCAGCCCACCAGACACCTATGCTCTGCCTCACTGTCTCTCTTGTGCTACCCCATAACTGAAAAAGCAAAGCAGGAGGTCGCTTATTCTTGTACATTACACCCAAAACTTGGAATAACCTTCCTCTGCACTTCAAAGTCTCCGCCTCACTCTTTGGGTTCCGCAAGAAGCTTAAGACCAGGCTCTTCAATTATCACTATGGGGACAACACACCCACACAAGCACATGGATACCCTCACTGGTGATTAGTGCGCTATACAAATCTACATAATATAACATAACAGTTTGCTAGAGTGCAATTTCGGCGATGAACATGAAGTAGGTGTTGGAGTCGCTTCAAAGCAAATTTCAACTCCAAACTGGGTTTTTCATTGGCATTGTCCAAACCCTATTGGCGGAAGAAAAACAATCTGAGGTGGACTCTGCCCTGGTGCAATGTGGGTTAAATGAAAGAGTCCCAAGACATCCCGTGATTAAATATTCCTTGGAAAAAAACAAGTTACAAGCATCAGAACCCAAGACTACATGGAAGGACTATGCAGAACATGCATATCTACAGCCACATTTGCTACGAACATTTAGTTTACAATTAAGGTTGGGTGGGGAGGAAGAGTGGGATGGGGGACTCCGTGCCAATGGGGCATGATCTGGTTTAAAACAAGTTAGGGATTCATGAAGTGGAGGTTTTACAGGTAAATTGGGAGGATAAACAACTATCACCCCATGGTAAAATGGTGCATTTCATTACTCTGAATGTTAGGGTTTTGAACTCCATGATCAAGAGAAGATCTGACAAGCCCTTACAGTTGAAGCTCCCACTGCTTTATGCCTGCAAGAAACCCACCCGATTCCAAATATTCTAGACCCATGATCTACAAGGCATAAATAGGGCAGCTCCTTTCCTCTGCTAAATAGAAGGTTGGGTGACAGTCACTGTAGAGTATTTGAAATTAAGGAAGTGATAACCGATTATGAGCATGGAAGGTAACAGGCAATTATTAGTAGGCTGAAAACTAAAGAGATCACATAGATAGCCATTTTCATCCCAAACTCGGACCATGAAAAATGATCACATTTATTGTTAGAGGTAATCTGGGGAAGTTATATGGATTGGCTATTTTTATCTGGTACAAATACATTTCTGGACAGACAACCCCAACCACAAGACAGAAACTGGCATCGGAAGGACATGAATCCCAAAGGGCACTTTCACAGAAATTCAGCCCTCCGAAAAAGAGTTCACTTTCTTCTCGTACAGCCATTGAACATTTGCCAGAACCAATATGATATGGAGGCCAGGTGCACTGGCCAGGGTGACAGATTGGATTGAGATTGATTTTATTACTGATTAAGACCATGGCCCTGTTATATGAGATTGAAATGTAGTCGACCCAACCCATAGGACTAGATCGTGGATATTTGATGTGGGGTTATAAAAGATATAATACATGAAGCAGAATTGAGAAATGAAATTGAAGAATACTTTTCAGTTTGAACAACACTGAAGGGATGTCCCTGAATAGAAGATGGGAAGATATTTAAGGAGATAAGAAGCAAACATATCTCTTTGAGGATTAAACAAAGGCACAGTATAACAATGACAAGAAACTGTAAGGTGATCTGAAATAGAAAGACAAATGTGCTTTGAAGTTGTTAAGGGAGATAGTGGTGTGAGGGGACAGATTAACTTAATGATCTGAGAATGCTTTAAAACGGCTTTGCTCTGTGTTAAGAACGGATTTTTCTGAAAGGCTAGCAAAGCAGTAAGGCTGCTAGTTAGGATGCTTCGAATGGAGAGGGAAAACCTGGATACCAAATGTTATGAATTCAAGGAGTGAGAAACACAGAAGGGGAAACAAGGGGCATTCTTGAACTATTTTGCAAACTTATATAGGGGAAGTTCCAGGGGACTAGTGTGTGTGACACCCTCTATGTGGATCTCACTAGGATTGTGATGAGCCAGGTAGAAAGGGACAGCCTCAAGACAGAGATAACTGTGGTAGAGGGGGCTATCAAGAATGGGGCAATCAAAAAGGATTCAGGCCTAGACAAACTGGATATTGTGATTTATAACAGGTTTTACAAAATCCGGCACCTCAGATAGTGAAGATTTTCACTTCTTTTGGAAACAATGGATTCATATCTATCCCAATGAAAGAGGCTAATAAAGTACATGCATAAAACAATGATAACCAAAGAACAGTGTTCATCCATTAGAACAATTCATTAATCAACATTAATAAATGTTTTTCACACACAAATTACGGCAGCCTGGCTGGAGTCCTAATTGCTATTTCTAAATGACTTGGATCAATCTGGTTTTAGAAAATACAGACAAACTTTTGATAATACGAGGAGGGTCTTCCGCCTGCTAGAGGAATGTAACTGACAGAAGATGCCTACTAGCTTTACATGCCGAAAATGTCCTAGATCAGTTCAACCGTTCCGTTTTGAAGTACGCTCAACATAAATCAGTAACCAGTCCAATCAAGGGCAATCTGTGCAAACCTGAGAGCCAGACTCCTGGTAAACGTGTATGGATGGAGGCATTTGCCCCTTTTCTGAGACTTGACAGGGTGCCAGGAATGGGGCTACAATTGCTCTAATACACCCTAGAGAATGAGTGCGGAATCATAAGTTACGGATTGAGAGGGTGGGTAAATGTCCAGTTTCTAATCACTGGAAGAGATCTCTAAACTGGATGCTTAAAAGACCATTTCAAGATGGCTCACATTTAACTTAAACTAATACTACTCTTGATTTAAATGAACTCTCACGAGAATTCACTCTAATATTGGAGACGCGCGAGCTCCTCTCCGCACACTTCAACAAGAAAATTACTGAGAAGAGTAGCGTTCTCTGTACTCTGTCAGTTATTTTAAAGAATCCTGAATAGCATTGTATTCCTAGTGCTTACCTGCCTCCTGTTTGAAGACTCATCCTGAGCGTTTTCCTCTAAAACTGTTAGGAGCAAATCGTGGAGATAAGGACTCTGTAAGCATGAGTCTGCTTCTAACTCGTCTTGAAGAGAAGTGTTCCGACAGAAGCAAGTTCGATCAGTATGACCCTCATTTCCAAGTCCCTCATTAAAGACTAGTGTTTGAGCAAGACGCAACCCTGTCATCAATACTGTTACAATAATCTCAGAGGAGAAGTGTCTCGGCAAGACGCAGACCCGGCTATAGCAGTGTTCTGGCTCGAAAAGGGTTAGTTGAAACCTCAAGAACTTCCCATCACTCTTCGGGAAGCAACGAACTGGCAAAGAGTTCCTTTCTCTTGATAAAACTATTGGTTTGTAAGGAGTCTATCCTTAGTCGTTCCTTTCCCCCTCGCCGGTGGTCATCCTTCCTTACCTTCTCCTTCCTCCATTCTTTTTGCGGGCGCTGAACCTCAGAAGTCATTGGTACGGTTAGGACTTCAAAGGCAAGTCTGAAGAATATTTATGTAGATATTGTTGGTGATTAGCAAAAATATGTGTTTCCTTTCAAAAGACTTCCATTATTAACTTTGCAAAAGTCATTTTGCAAAACATCCAAAAACGAATGAACCGTTAAAACTATATTGAACTATACAGAGTGAAGAGAAGCAGAAATTCTCCTGATTAAGGGGTATATAGTGTTATATAAATGTATAGTATGAGTGATGTTCAGTTGGAATACTGTTATTATATTATATATGTAAGTGTGCATTAGGTATTCCCTCGTGATGAACCAGATCTCACCTTGAAAGCCAGAGAGGAACTCGAAGGAGTTTCCCTAATACTAAGGGCCCTAAGAACTGCCAAAGAACAATCAGGAGCGTCTCTTCTCTCAATCACATTCCCCTTTCCCCCTTGTTGGTATAACTTTTTTAGTGTTGACGAGTGGTACTGATAGGGAGGCATTGGGAGCTTTCGCCTGCTTCTGCTCCTGTGGAGACCAGTGGTGCTCTGACACTGGGCTGTCCACATCTAAATTATCTGAACTTTCGGAAGTCTCATTTAAAAGTTAATTCGGGAAAGTCGCAACTTATGAGTGTTGAACTGGACCCTGGGATGTAAGGAAAGATAGATGAGGTGTCACCGTTCCACTGGGCAAAGGGGGACATCAAATAACTGGGTAGATACATGTAACTATTTTATTTTTAAAATGCCGACATTTATGCGTCAAAGGAGGGGAGGAAAAGGATTTTCTTTCCAGCTAGAATCAGCACCCCTCTGCCTTTTTGCGATTATCCAAGAGATCTAGTTCAGAAACTATATATTAAGTCCTGGCTATTTTTCTCATCTTAAAGATGAGCAATAAGATATACTGCATCACATTCAAAGGAAGGTTTGGTTTTCTGCCATCAAAATTCCCTGCAGGCATTAGGCTCCTTCTACAGGAGTTAGGTTTCTGTTGATTGGGAAGAGTAGTACTCACTGTAGCTGTGTGTCTGACGTTAGCAGAATAAAGCTTTGTAACCAATATCCACCTATCCAGAGAACCAAAAGCCAAAGAGTTCTAAGATTCAAAATGATCAAAAACACCATCTCGCAGCACTCTCCTGTTTTCTAAGAATACAATATCTTCAAATATGTAGATGCTACCAGAATAACACTATTTTGTTGGTATAAGGAAAGCTATACAGCCGACAACAAACTGAAAAAACAAGAAAGTAATACACAGAAGACCAGAAAGGTATTCACATAAACTTACTCAAAGTAAACATCCAGAGAGACTGCACCATTCACCCCAAGGAAAGCAGAAGTTTTATCCAACAAAACCTAATTCTGAAATTTCAGTCAGCAACTAGAAAGCAGAACAAGGACTAACAGATAGAAAATGCAACCGTTGGTTGCTATGAACGCATTTCAATTGAAATTATGTTAAGCCTTGCATGGGGCCGAAGACTGGGCAGGCCGAGAAAGAACCAATAAATTAAATTACGTATCCGAAGTATATTTTCTGCAATTTTATCTTGGAGTACAGCAGTGTGTGGTTTGATGTTTTTAATCGCTGTTCAGTCTCATTAAACCACAAGCTAATTTACGTTTATCACTGCTAGTTCTTAAAAGCAGGCAATTATAAAAACCATCTGCCTGTTTTGTTAATGTGGAATTCAGTTTCTAATGCTGTTTTTGAAATTAATGAAAGATTTAAAAGGAAAATATTTTATAATATGGCAGCGACATATTGGCCCTGTTCAAGGGCAAAAGCTAAAACGGTGAACTATTAAAATCTAATTAGTAAGTTGAAACGGCCAGGGGCCTTTTAACGCTTTATCCAAGAGAAAATAACTGAACATTTTCTATCCACAAGCTACACCTAAAGCCTTCATTTATTATCCCTAAGATGTAACCTAGATACATTCAACATTTAAACAACCTAATCACATATTTGAGGACATAAAATACTACTAAAAAAATTCTAGAGCCCTTCAACATACCTGCAACCATAAACAGACATCCCCTTACAGCAATACAAAATGAAATATGTATTTGACACAAGCGTTCTCAACTAATAGAACTACGAACACATAGCAAAGGTAATATACGAAATGTAATACTATCCTCACCTAACCTCAATTAATTTGAAGACCCCATCAAAAGAGACTGGTCAGACCATCTTGCACAGTGAATCAAAAACTAATTAATGCATAAGACGGCTGTAATATTTACGACCATAGAAGAACTCTTGGCAAAGCTCAAAAATACATCTTAAGATTATCATTCTACAGTTCCTAAGAGGACTTCAGAAACTACTGCACTTAAACTGTTCAGAGCTTGCACACTAAAAGTCTAAAACCTAGCAGTGAAAAAACATCTGTGCCATGGTAAACAATGACTTCAACTACAGGTAAAAGAACCAGAAAACTTGAAAAATAACAGAGAAAGGTCCAAAGTCCTGAATTGCTAAAAGCACTGAAAACTCAAGGAAAATTACATAAAAACCTAATTAATAAAAAGTCTAAGTACTTCAAGACAATTACCATCTTTTTCTCTGAAATGACATGAAAATACATAACGAGCTATAAAGTAGTACCCTGAACTCAGCCAAATACATCATCCATGAAAGCAACATACCTAATTTGTCAAACAATTAAACAAATAGATCTGGAATTACTGCTAATAAAAGTGGCAATAAAACCATTCTCATATGTGGACATAGACATTCAGCAAAATGTCAAAAATCCTGTGCCAAAGACCATCATTTTCAAAATAATGAACTCTTGTATTACTGTAAAAAATATTCCGTGCCTTTCTCAAAACTGTTCAGATCACTCAGATGGTGAACAAAACAAATACCGGTCCATTGGATCTACAAAACCTAGGACTAATTTCTAAATTACTATTCCAAGGAAAACTCTTAGCTACAGATGGCTCTATTCAGCTTCAAACATTTATCTCTGAAAGCAGAAATTTGTTCTTCTGAGGGATTTCCTAACCTTTAGAAAAGATAACAAAGGAGTACCTTCCAAAGTGGAAGGTCTGTAGACTGAGCTCAGACCAAAAAGATGTGAGGGAACCAACAGGTAAAATTCCCTTCCCAACTGACCTATCAAGGCAGTAGCACGTCGCAAACATGGACGAGGACACCCATATCATGGTCTGAAAGAGGCCAAGAAAAGGACACCCCCCCAATGCAAACCCAGTGGTAGCAGCCCTGGAGGAAGGAGCCCTCAGTTCTTCTGGAGGCAACTTCATGGACATTGTGTAGCAGATCTTGATGCAGAGCACCATGCTCTTTGACAGTATAAGTTTCTGCACCGCTTTGCCTTTCTTTCACCCTGAGAACTTCATAAAAAGCTGAATGTTCCCCCCCAACAGTCTTTGGTACTCATTATAAAAGCTTAAAGCTCTTTTGTGGCCCAGTCAGTGGAGTCTCTCCTCCTTTTTCCAGGGATGAGGTGGAGCAAAAAAAGTTGGGAGGGTGATGGATTGCACAATGTGAAAAGGGAAAAGGAGTCATGACTTTTTGAAAAAGGTCCACCAAGGCCCTCGACATTCATTTGTCAAAGAAAAAGGTGGTGTTGGACAGCTACACAAAGGAGGGCTCATGAGATAAGCTGACGGGATCTCAATGAAAAAAAAAACAGTTTTGAGAGTCATAAGGCAAAATAAGTAGCTGTGGATGAGATCAAAGGGAGTGCAAATAAGGAAGGTCATGACCAAATTAGAATCCCACTGTGACATGACAAACTGTTTCGGGTGATTGTGGGAGATGGGAGGGGCGAACATGTGTGGCAAACCTTTAATAAAACAGATCACAGCAGGCGATTTAAACTAGGATGGCTGGTCCGAAACAAGAATGAGACAGCTGACAAACTGTAGCAGTGCCATGTTAGGTCAAAGACAAAACAAATAGGAAGACGTAAGACAGTTCGACTTGTAAGGGGTCTGCATTGCGGATTCTAAACAAAGCCACAAATCTGTCCCAGTGCCAGGCACAAATGGACTTCTTCTAGGGATGCTTGGCTTCGAGGATGAGATCCACAACCTCGGGTCACAGATCAATTGTAGTCAACTACTGCCTTTCAATCGATACGCATGGAGATGTAGATATCACAGGTTCAGGTTCAGAGCCATGCCCTGCTGCTGTACCAGAGGAGCCTCCGGAAGCAGTAGTCTGAACGGAGAACAGATGCTCATGCCAGAAAGTTCTGTGCAACACTCTTTTCTGGCCCAATCTTCAGAATTCAAGGTCGAAAAGGCAGGCGGAAAGGTGTACAGGAAATGCATGCTCCATTCTAGCCAGAATGTGTCTCCTAGAGAGAGAGTTCTTAGGAACTCCAACAGGTTCAGAGCCATGCCCTGCTGCTGTACCAGAAGAGCCTCCGGAAGCAGTAGCCTGAACGGAGAACAGATGCTCATGCCAGGAAGTTCTGTGCAGCACTCTTTCCTGGCCCAATCCGAAGCCATTCGGATAACTTGGGCCCAGTTGTTCCAGATTTTCTTCAGAATTCAAGGTCGAAAAGGCAGGCGGAAAGGTGTACAGGAGATGCATGCTCCATTCTAGCCAGAATGTGTCTCCTAGAGAGAGAGTTCTTAGGAACTCCAACATGCAGACGTTCTCGATAGCAGAGAGAAATAAATGGAGCCAGAGATTTTTCTACTGTCGGAAAATACTCTGCGCTATCTTTGGATGAACCGCCAATTGTGACTTACTGGCATCACTGGATGAGCTCGTACACCCTGGTGTTTTACCATCAGAGGCGTAGGCCCAGGACACCACTCTGCCCTGCTTGTTGCAGTACTACATGGTGGTGGTGTTTTCCATCAGTACCTGCACCAGCCTTTCCTTTATGGACGGCAGAAGGCCCTTCAACACCAGTCAGATTGTCTGTAGCTCCAACAGAAGACAACGAGTTACTTACCTGTAACTTCAGTTATCTAGTATTGGTATCTTTCATAGATTCACATGCTTAGATTCATCATGGGAGTCTTGCGGTACAATAAAATATATACATTAAAGTGATAATAACATTACATCATAGGCTATAGTAGATAGCAAAGTCACTACACTAGCCTATCTTAGTCCTTTTGCAAAAAGAACCAAACTTGGAATCCAGCCAATCAGGCATCAGCCCCTCCTAGAACCTTCCCCAGAGAGAGGCAAACCATCAGATTTTCGTAGCACAAGTGACAATAAGTCTGCCATAATGATAAGGTAAGCCTCTCCAAGGAGGAGGGTGGGTCGCATGTGAATCTATGAAAGATACCAATACTGGATAACTGACGTTACAGGTAAGTAACTCGTTTTCTTATCCAGTATTGGGGTATTTTTCATAGATTCACATGCTTAGAATCAGAGTAGCTAGCAGTAAATAATACTTATAGACAGAGTGGTCCGTAATAAAGAAGGGGCTCTTGCTTTATTTAGAATGTCTCTGCATTCTTGAGGAAAGTCTACATACCTGAAATCTGTGAGTCGTGGAACCAAGCATGGAGTTGCAGTTGAGCTGGGCAAGGATGAAGAATCTGGCCTTTGCTCATTGCTAATAGATGCGGCAGTATCGGAAGGCGGAATGGCTTGCACTTGGAGAGAAGGAGAAGCTTGGTGAACCAGAACTGACGTGGCCATTTTGGTGCAATCAGAATTATGCAGCATGGTTCCTTCTTCATTTTGTGAAGAATTCTCGGGATCAGAGGAACAGGAGGGAATGCATAGGCAAAGATTCCCGTCCATCGCATCAGGAAAGCGTTCCCCCATGAGCCTCTCTCCGGCTCCTAACTTGCGAAAAACAGGCACTTCCGATTGTCTTTGGTGGCAACGAGATCCAGATTTAGTTTGCCCCACTTTTGAAAGACCTAGTCTAGTATTGTTTGATCCAGCTTCCATTCGTGACACAATATCTTTGTCCTGCTGAGAGAATCTGCCCAGGTATTTTGGACCCCTGGAAGATGTTCCACTTTGATAGTGATATTGTGCTGGAGAAGCAACTTCCAGATGTTTTGAGCTTCCTGGGACAGAATTTGAGACCTTGTACCACCCTGCTTGTTTAGGTAATGCATGCAAGTGGTGTTGTCGGTCCTGATGAGAACTGTAGATCCTCGGAGACTAGGTGCTGAAGGCCACTTCCCTGTTACGCTTAGATCTTGAAGATGCGCACCCAAACTTTCCAGGGAAGCATCTGTGGTGATGATAAAACCCGGAACTGGAGGCTGAAAAGTGAGCCCTACTGAGATATTCTTGAACACCTCCACCAGGAAAGCGTTTCTTTCATAACTGGAGGAACTTGAACCATGTTGTCGAATGAACCGGAGATCTGGAGCAACTGTTTGTCAGCTCCTCTTGAATTGGTCTCATCTTCAGCCGTGCCTGAGGAACTAGCAGAATTGCTGACGACAAAATCCCCAGAAAAGATTTGATCATTCTCACTGAAGCAAACTTTCTTTTTAGGAGGTTCGATGCTAGAGAGAAGACGAGATATTCTGTCTGTGGATAAGAATGCCTCGTCTTGAACAATGTCCAACTTGGGGGGGAAATTGGAGAACTGTGTTCGAATTTTATAATGTCCAATCCCCACTTGTCTTTGGTTATTTTTATTCAATTGTTGAAATGTTGGGAAATAATAGGAATGTTGAATATTTGAGGCATGTCTGAAGCAGGTGCAATAGGAATGTCACTGCCTTCTGGCAGAATCTCTGCCTTGAGGTTGACGCTTCTTGCCCTGTTGCCTATAGGCGGCCGTTGGATGGTTTCTGTAGGTTTGCTGATGTTGCTGGTACGAATAACCGTATCAACCCTGATTCCCCTGCTGTTGGTATTTCTGGTAGCCTCCTCGAAAGGAGTAGGAACCTCTACCTCTTGCTCCTCGAAGGGGTGTCTTCCGATGTTGCAAGGAACCCAATGATCTTGCGGTATCTGTGTCCTTCTTTATCTCTTGTAGTGCATCGTCAATATGCTTACCGAACAAGAGATCGCCATCAAAAGGCATGTCCAGGATTTTCGTCTGGATCTCTGGGCGAAAACTTGTGGCTTTCAGCCAGCCCTGTCTTCTAAGAGTAGCCGCTCCTGCTAGTTGACGGAATCAAAGAGATGCAATATCTACGGATATCGGAAGCAGCTCTTTCACTTTCCATGAGAATTTTCCTTGCCTCCATTCTCTTATCATCTGGCAGATCTTCTATATAGGGTGAGATGTCCGACCACAGTTGACTGTCATATCTGCTGAGAATGGCTAAGACAATTTGTAGCTCGAACAGTAGCACCCAGAAAAATCGCTTGCCTATATTGTCCAGACGCCTTCCATCCTTGTCAGGAGGAGCTGTTATTGGAGATGAGGGGTTCCTTGATTTTCTTTGCGCTGAAATAACAGGGTCAGCTTTAGGGTGACCTGAAAGGCAGGCTGGTGCATCCTCCGGCTCTTTGTACTTTTTGTCAATCCTAGGGAGGATTGCCGAAACAGAGAATGTAGTTTTCATAATTTTTATTCCCCCCTTTCCATATGTGATCAATTATGGGAATAGAGCACGTAGATTTCATGCTTTGGTCTTTAAAATCGTATAAGAAGCACTCAGTCTTCTGTACTGGCATGCTTAGATGAAACCTAGTAGAAGCCTTTTCCATAGTGGCATGGAATCCTCCTATGTCCTCAGGAGGAGAATCTGCAGCTGGAGGGATCGGTGAAGCTGGAGCCGGAATTAGATAATAATTCCATTCGTCTACGGTAGTGGGCGAATTAGGAATTTCACCATCCTCAGCCACCGTGTCCCCGTCATCATCCTGCAGCAGCCGTGAAGGCAACGTCACCTGGGGCTCAGAAACTGTTGTTGCAGGAGTCACCGGTTGCATTTGCACAGGATAAGGTTGCTGCGGAGGTGGAGCTGGAGGAAAACGGCTGTTGTAGTCCTTCAGCATTGTCGTCACATCTTGAAGCAAGGAAGCAGGCATTTGAACCACTGGCTCTTGTTGGAAAACTTCTTGAGGCTCCCTTAAAGACTCGCATAGCTCATAATATTCTTCTTCATCATCGTCTTGATATTTTATCCTGAGTTGTGACGGATCATGTGCCTGTCCGTAGGGGTCATCATCATCTTCTGATTCCTCCAAGTAATGGCTTGGAGGCAAATGGTGAAATATGCGAAGCATCATGATAAAATTGTCTGGAAGAAGACAATTTAGAACTCAAAATAGGCGTAAATTGTAAAGGCGTAGGTCTTTTACGCTTCAAAGTGGCAGAAATATATATCGATGGTGATTCATATTCTGATGAAATGGCTGTAAGACGGCATCGCTGACGCTGTGATCATAGTCGTCGTCGACGGAAAAGACATCGTCGACGTCATGGCTGAAGTTGTCGTCGATGGTGGACTCTTCGTCGAAGGCATAATCATAGTCGACGGTGAGATAGTCGACGGCGGGCTCGTCAACGGTATCGTGCGTCGTCGACAGCGGGCACGTCGACGGAACATGAAGCGTCGTCGACGGGATATTCGTCGACGACAGGATAACTGTCGTCGACGGTGGAGGCATCGTCAACGGGATTTTTGACGACGAAGCCGGCGTCGACATGATGCGAGTCGTCGATGTCGTAAACAGGGATATCGGCGGCAGTATACTTTTCTTCAGCGATGAAGATCCACTCACTTTCTGCGGTAATTTTCTCATCGACGAAGATGTTCTACTCATCGACGGAGGATCTTGAAGAGATTTTGAGGTCGTTTTCTGAGAAACCTTCAACTTGTCTCTTGATTTTACCTCAGAAGAGACTTTCTCATTTTTTGAGGAAGAGGGTGATTTCAAGGGCTTACTTAGCTTCTCAGGAGGATCTCCTGATCTGTCCCTCTTTTTGGACACAGGGGTGGACACTTGAGGACTGACACTTTCTTCACCTTCAGAAACCACTTCAGATGATGCCTTCAACTTCTCCAACCAAACCAGCAGACAACCCTCTCTATCCTTCAAGGTCTTGGCAGGGAAGGGCCTACAAACCCTACAGTCCTTGAACTTGTGTTCTGGGTAGAGACAATAGATAAACTCCTTATGAGGGTCTACAAAGTGCAGCCTCTTCTTTCCATGTGAAGAACAGGCGCAAAAGAAACTCTTCTTACAATCAGACATACTTTCTTCAAAGAAGTAAAGCTTGAGGAAAAAAACTGAGCAGAGTTCAGGGAGACTCCCTAACACACGAAGCGCGGTAGGAAATTTGAGGGTTTGCCTCTCTGTGGGGAAGGTTCTAGGAGGGGCTGATGCCTGATTGGCTGGCTTCTAAGTTTGGTTATTGTTGCAAAAGGACTAAGATAGTCTAGTGTAGTGACTTTGCTATCTACTATAGCCTATGGTGTAATATTATTAGTATAATATATATATTTTATTGTACCGCAAGACTCCCAACTTGTCGGTGGGGATGATTCTAAGCATGTGAATCTATGAAAGATACCCCAATACTGGATAATTATGTGGTTTTATTTGGATCCAAGTTTCTGTCAGAGACTAGAGCCTTCTGATCGCCACTTCTCCCAGATGACCTCCCCAACCCAGTGGGGAGAAATCGGTCACCACCATGAGGCCTGGATCGGGAATGTAGAGCCCTGCCACTGGTCAGATGGTGGTTAAGAAGCCACCACTGCAGCTCTTGTACAGTCTCCTCAAACCCAGACCCTACCCGTCATGTTTCCCAGTTGTTGTGCTCACTAAGACTTCACTAAGTCTTCACATTCCACATTCAGAATCTGCAAACGCCACCTGGCAAATTGAAAAGCAGGAAGCATGAGGTCAGCAGCCCATGAAGTCTAAGAGCTGCTCTCATCGAGATCCAGAACCAAGGCTGAAACATCAGGACCCTAGCCTGAATGTACTAGACTCATTGAAACAGAGGAAATGTTGTGAACTGCATATTGTGAAGAACAGGTCCTACAGAAGGAAGCCTATGTAAAGGAGTCTGGTGTGATCTCGTGGATCGAGATCCCAAACAATGCTAGGAGGAGGTTCACTGTAATCTGGAAGAGGTCTACAATGCACTGTGGCGAACCCACCTTAAACAGCCAATCGCTGAGTTAGGAGGAAATGGTATACCCAACCTTCAAATATAGGCGGTGACCACTATCATACTTGTGAACACCCAAGAGGCGCTGGTAAGACCAAAAGGGAGCTCAGCAAACTGAAAATGTTCTTGTCAGATCTTGAACCACAAGTAAAGCCTGTGTGACTGCATGACAGGCACATGAAAATAAGAATCATGAAGGTCCAAGACAGCAATCTGGAAGCCCGAATCTACGGCAGACAGAACTTAGGATAGTGTAAGAATTTTAATTTTTCGTTCCATAAGAAGGAATTCAGAGGGCAAAGATATAAAAAAAGATAAAGGCTTCTCTTCTTTTTTAGCACGAGGAAATAGTGGAAGTAACAACTGGTCCATACTTTTGATGCTGGAAACCTCTTGATAAACCCCCTTGGCCAGTAAAGCTTGCACCTCATGCAGCAAGATTGATTGCGCTACTCTGAAAACGACTCTGAAACCGAAGGAAGCTGTGGTGGGTTGAAAAGTGATAAGGCATAACCCTGCTGGAGGGCCTGAAGGACTCACTTGTCAGATGTGATGGACTGCAACTCTGAGAGAAAATGTCCGATCGTACCTCCTACAGTTTGATTAAAGTGCATTGGGGCTGATGCCACAAAAGTGGGAGATTGGGAAGAGCAGTTTCCCTGGTGACCTGCGTGATGTGTCCCTGGCCACTTAAGTACTGGGGTGACTTGTGGTGGTGGCAGGGTCTAGTGTGGTCTATACAGCTACCCTCTGGAGTAGCCTCTGAAGCATCAAAACTGATGAGAAATTGTCAAGCAGGGCGAAAAGATCCAAGGAACACATTGTGGTTCTGCTTTATCTGCATTTTTCAGGACAGAATTACCCTTTTTTGCTAAATAGGTGGAAGCCATCAAAAGGCATATCCATGAGGGATATGCATGTCTCCAGGAAAGGCAGTGGATCGCATCCCCGCATGGCAACAGAGCACACTAGTGTACACCGCTAACCTGAAGAATTTTAGTAGTATTCTGGCCAGCCCTAATGATATATGGCTGCATCCTGGCCACCCTGAATGGTTTAAGCCAAAGAGGCCTAGAACTCCTCCGGAACCACCAACAAGATCTTGCTAGCCATGTCCCATGCATATAATGGCTTATCCCCAACTAGATGCCTCAAGGATGGCCAAAGTCAGCTTGTGTGTGGCGTAGTATTAGGGCCATGATCATTCGCAGAGGGTATATTCCTACCCTCACTGTGGGGCCATGCTCTGTACTGTGTCCAAAGAGGTCAGCTCAGCACCCAACTATTCATAAGAGGATGCTCAGGCACCACAACAGAAGTTTAGGGAGAATTTACTCTTGCCAAACCCCTGCTGGGCCTGGGGCTAGATGCCCCATACAGCCCTACCAGAGTACTCTTACTTTCTGTGTGGACACATCTTAGGCCAAAAAGCCTGTACGAAGAGCTGGAAGAGCGAGAGCCAAGGTAGCATTTTTCCCTGAATAGTACTCCAGTGGGCCTACCAGGTCTCTTTACTAATATTGCTCTCCCAGTTCTGTATTCCTAACTGAAGCCACAAAAACTGCCACACAGGGAGAAAACTCCTTATTCATGGAGAAAGAGAAGGATTTGGAATTCATCTCCTGATGATGACTTCTCGAAGGATATAGATATAGATACCTCAGTCAAGAAGGCCTTGTCGGACGCAACAGTACCTTTGGAGTAGATACTCCTTGCAGCAGGCTCCCAGCCACCATGACAACAGTGGAGGATCCCCTAAGTCTTAAGAACCATAAGAGGGCTTGCCCGTCGCACAAGTTACTACTTGTGTAACGATATATCTGTAAGAGACATTAGTTAGTGATGGATTCCTTACCTTAGAATATCCCCAGGCGTCAGACTGGATCCGGAAACTTTTGCGTAGCAGTACCCCTGAGCGTCGGTAGGCGTCGTCTGCGGCTCCGCGTCCGTCGTCGGCGTCGGAGTACTTAGAAGCCACCTCCGCGTGCTGACGTCAGTTCTTAGACACAGCTTTGCCGCGCCAGAAACGCAGAGCTATGCTAAAAACCAACACTGGTGCCTTGAAACTAGGGCCCTGAAAGGGGATGACCTTAACCCTAGACATCGGTTCGCAGAACGGGGAGGATGGGTTGGTCGGTAAGGAATCTATCACTAACTAATGTCTCTTACAGATATATTGTTACACAAGTAGTAACTTGTGCACCTGAAAGGGACACGTTAGTGATAGATTCCTTCCCTTAGAATAGATACCCCAGCAATACCAATCCCGGTGGTGGGTCTGCGAACCAATAATCACACCAGAAAGTCCTGGAGGACGGAACGGCCAAAGAAGCCATCCCTCCGGACTCCGCTGTCCAGGCAATAGTGTCTTGCAAACGTGTGCAGAGAGGCCCACGTAGCCACCTGGCAAATGTCCTGCAAGAGCACTCCTCGGCCCAAGGCAGTTGTAGTCGCTGTGGCCCGAGTGGAATGAACCCTCAGCCCAACAGGGGGTTCCTTCTTAGCCAAGGAGTAACACGCCTGGATACACAAGATGATCCATCGCGAGATGGTCCGCTTGTGCACCGCTTTCCCCTTCTTAGCGCCCACGTAACCAACAAAGAGTTGGTCATCCACCCGGAACTGGCGTGTGCGATCCACATAGAACGAGAGCGCACGTTTTGGGTCCAGACGGTGGAGCCTCTCTTCCTCTCTCGAGGGATGCGGAGGCGGAAAGAAGGTGGGCATGGGGATGATTGCCCGATGTGGAAAGCTGTGAGTACCTTGGGTAGGAAATAGGGCCGTGTCCGCAACACAACCTTGTCCGGATGGACTGAAAGGAAAGGAGTTTACAGGAGAGAGCCTGGAGCTCACTCACTCTCCTGGCAGAGGTGATAGCTACCACGAAGGCAGTCTTCAAAGTAAGAAGGCGAAGAGGACAGTTGTGAAGTGGCTCAAAGGGAGCACACATCAGAAAAATAAGAACCAAATTCAAGTCCCACTGAGGCATCACAAAGGGCACAGGAGGGAACGTATGTGCGATGCCTTTCAAGAATCGGTTAACAATAGGGGACTTGAATAAAGAAGGTTGATCAGGCAGCCTCAAAAAGGCTGAAAGAGCAGAAAGGTTGCCCAGCAGAGCAGAGCCCTGCTGGGCAAGAGAAAGAAGAAAGAGAAGAACCTCAGAAAGAGGGGCAGAGAGAGGATCCACAGCCTTTGCTGTGCACCATGCCACAAATCTGTTCCACCTGCAGCCGTATACCGACTTTGTGGAGGGACGCCTGGCTACCAGAATGATGTTACAGACTTCAGGAGGCAAGTCAAACGGCCTCAACGGTCGCCGATCAATCTCCAAGCATGGAGGTGGAGACTGGACAGGTTCGGGTGGAGGACCGTTCCCTGCTGCTGCGACAGAAGGTCCTCCTGAAGAGGCAGACGAACCCGGGGATCGACTGACATACTGAGTAGCTCGGGATACCAGTACCTTCGTGCCCAGTCCGGAGCCACAAGGATGACTTGTGCCCGGTCGCGCCTGATCTTCTTCAGCACTCTGGGCAGAAGTGGTATAGGTGGAAAGGCGTACAACAGACCGCAACTCCACTCGCGACGAAAAGCTTCTCCAAACGAGTGCCGCCTTGGAAATTCCAACGTGCAGAACTGATGACATTGCGCGTTCTATTCGGTGGCGAATAGATCTAACCAAGGCTCTCCCCACTGCAGAAAGAGACCTTGCGCCATGTCCGAGTTCAGACGCCATTCGTGATCCATCATGCACCGGCGGCTGAGATCGTCCGCCCTGGCGTTCAGAGAACCTGCCAGGTGTTGAACCACCAGGGTCACGCCCTGATCTTCCAGCCATTGTCAGAAGCGCAGATCCTCCTGGCAGAGGGTCCACGACCCCACCCCGCCCTGTTTGTTGCAGTACCACATGGCGGTGGTGTTGTCCGTGAACACCTACACTACACTCCCCCGGACAGAGGGGAGGAATGCCTTCAGTGCTAGACGGATCGCCTGCAGCTCCAAAAGGTTGATATGGAGCCGGGACTCCGCCGGAGACCAGAGGCCTCTGATCTCCGCCTCTCCCATGTGGCCTCCCCAGCCCTGGAGGGACGCGTCCGTCACCAACTACGTGCTCCGGTTGGGGAAGGGAGAGGGATCTGCGGCTGACCCAATTGCAGTCCGTGAGCCACCACTGCAGCTGTCTCGCAGTGCCCTCCGAGATCAGGACATGGTTGGACAGGTTGCCCTGATGCTGGGCCCACTGAAACTTCAGGTCCCACTGCAGAGGCCGCATCCGCCAACGGGCGTGATGCACCAGAAGGATGCAGGAAGACATCAGCCCCAGAAGCCGCAGCGTCAACCTGACCGAAACTCGGGATAAAGGCTGAAAGATTGTAATCAGAGCCTGTATATCCCGAACCCGCTGTTCGGGTGGGTAAACCGAAAACTGCGCCGAGTCGAGAACCGCTCCGATGAAAAGGAGCTTCTGAGAGGGGCACAGGTGTGACTTCGGCACATTGATGGAGAACCCCAGCTGGTGCAAGAGGTCTGCCGTCGTCTGGAGGTGGCTGACGACTGTCTGGGGCGAGCCCGCCTTCAACAACCAGTCGTCGAGGTAAGAGAAGACTGAAACCCCTAACCTGCGCAGATGAGCTGCGACCACCGCCATCACCTTCGTGAACACGTGTGGGGCGCTGGTAAGGCCGAAGGGGAGCACGGTAATGTCGTAAATATTTAATTTACCATCTTAATTTCTATGCAGGGAAGTACTTAATCAATAATAACTCAATCGGAAAAGAAGGAAACAGAGTCCGTGGTGTTAGAGTTCTTAGGGGTTTTATTCCTTAGAAAGGAATCGTTCCGGAACAGGATATCGGATTCCTGCAACCACACAGGGTCCAGGAAGGGATAGAGCCAATAATTTATTGACAATACATAGCTTATATACTTATTTTACATCATAGAAAGCAATATAGTAGGCGTAACAGCTGAGAGAAGACAAGATAACAGCATCCACGTGTTACTAGTGCGTAATCAGAAGGCGTGGACTAGGCGTAAGCTGGAGGTGTGTTCTAGAAACGTCACAAGTAGGTGTCACATGTGGGTGGCACTAAACTGGAATGTTGCATTGTCAGCAGAAATCGGAGGCTTGGATGCGCGCGCAGCTACATGACGTATGATTGGCGTGAAACTGAAGGGTGCAGGGGACTTGACATTTTAACTAGCGGAAAGAGACAGGAGTCTGGCATGTCAGATCAACTTGTGCTTCTATCATATCTGATATCTGATGTTTAGGAACTGGACTATCTGGACGGAAAGGTCTCTGGGGCAGAAGCTATTCTATACTGACTGTGAGTGCGTGTATAAGCGCCTGAGTGTCTGCATGAGAAGCGTGGGGGCATGGGCCTTCCAGGGTAGCGTGGTAACAGAGGCTATGAATTACTTGCACGGAGACAGGACGGCCAGGCCCTTTTGTTCTACAGCTGGGGGAATGTTTACTTAAACTAGTAGGCAGGAATGCGTCTTCGGAAAGGGAAACAGATAACTCGAAGGTTGAATTCATTCTTGGCAGGCAGCAGGCTGAGCTGAGCGCGGTGGGCCGCGCTGGAAGTAAGGCAGAGTTCACCGGTACGGGGGCAGCCTGGGCTGAGGCTTTCAGAGTCAGGAGGCAGAAAAAGCTCGATGGCAGAAATTCAGGGCCTACTTTGCTAGAGCTGAAAAACGTGTGAAGTACACCACAAAAAGACGTTGGCATGGCATACTTAGGAACGGACTATTCAACCCATTCAGGGTGGGTCTGAAAGAGGACATGTTAACGTTGGACGCAAATGTATTTGCGTCTTCATAGCTGGCACAGGAGGGAAGTTACATGCACTTTAAACTCGTACATGGAGACGGTGGGGTACACGATAGGGAACATAACTTGACCAAAAATTTATATTTCCTCAGTAAACTGAAAGTGCTTGTGGCCTACCGTGAACCGCAGGTAGCGCCGGTGGGCTGGCAGGACGGGGATGTGGAAATAAGCATCCTGCAAGTCCAACACTACCATCCAGTCTCTTGGGTCCAGGGCAGCTAAGACCTGAGCCAGAGTCAGCATTTTGAACTTCTCCTTCCGGAGGAAGCCGTTAACGTTCCGTAGGTCCAAGATAGGGCGCAGGCCCCCTTTGCCCTTCTTGGGTACCAGGAGTAGTGGGAGTAGCAACCACGTCCTACCTCTGGCCCAGGAACGCGCTTGATGGCCACCCTTGGCCAAGAGGGCAAAACTTCCTCCTGGAGAAGCCGCAAAGATCCCCCGATACGCGGTGGTGTTGTGGTGGCATGGCTTGAGGAGTCGTCTCGAAGGGGAGGGAGAAGCCCCTTCGGACGATCTGCAGCACCCACCTGTCCGAAGTGACAGTGCGCCAGTGAGAGTGGTGATGGCGAACCCTGCCCCCCACTGGCGTCACATGGGCCGAAAAGCACGAACTAGGAGGGTTTAGAGGCAGATGCTGCAGGGGAGGCTGTGGACTGGCCTCGCTGTTGTCCCCGACCGCCTCCACGGCGATTTCCACTGCCGCCACCGCGCTGGATGGTAGTCTGCGGCGTGTGGCTGGCAGAACGTGTGGGGGCACCCCTTCCCTGGCCACGAAAGGAGCGAAAGGCACCCATTTGCTGGCGTGGGGCCGAGAGGCCCAAGGACTTGGCCGTAGCCCTGGAGTCCTTAAGGCGCTCAAGCGCATGGTCTGCCTTGTCGCTAAAAAGGCGACGGCCATCAAACGGCATGTCCATCAATGTGTTTTGGACATCTGCCGAAAAGTTGGCGGACCTCAACCAGGCGTGGCGTCTAATCGCCACCGTCGTTGCCATCGCTCTACCTAGTGAGTCGGTGGTATCCAGCCCACACCGGATAGAATATCTTGCTGCATCCCTGTCCTCCACAAGGGCTTCGCCGAGATTGGCCCGTACCTCCAACGGACACTCTGGCAGCAATTCCGCGACCGTATCCCACAGAGAGTGGGTGTAGTGGCCCAAGAGGCATGCGGTGTTGGAAGACCGCAGTCCCAGACTAAGGGATGAGAAGACTTTTTTACTGTACATCTCGTACCTCTTGGATTCCCTGTCCGGCGGAGCCGACGGGAATGCGGTCTGAGAGGTGGACGCCTGGATGACCAGGCTCTCGGGGTGGGGTGGGTGGACAGGAAAACTGGGTCGCCCGGGGCCGGGCGGTGGCGTCTGGCCACGTTCCTATCTACGGGCGAACCCGTAGCGGGCTTGGACCAAGTGCCCAAAAGAACGTCGGTCAAGGCCTCATTAAACGGCAGCAGAGGCTCTGTCGGGCATGACTGCGGTTTAAGGACCTCTGTGAGGAGGTTAGTCCTCAAGGCCGCGACGGGGAGCTCAAGGCCCAAGGCCTTGGCAGCCCTCATCAACACCACACTGTAGGTTGCCCCCTCCTCCGAAGCCACGGTAGGAGGCGAGACAAAACCAGTGTCTGGAGAGGTGTCCAGACCACTGGCATCCCCAAGGTCTCCTGCCCAGTCCTCTTGAGACTGGCACTCTCGGGTGAGAGGGTCCTCAGACCCCACCCAACACTCCTCATCACCCATCTCCTGATACTCAGGGTTGTCAATTAATGGGGCCAGTTCATTGAAGTAAAACTCCCCAAGCGCCGTCGAGAGCGGCGCCCAGCGGCGCCGTTCCGACGTCGGAACCGGAGGGAGGGAGGCATCGGGGACGGTGCCGCCCGAGGACGGCGCGGGAGGCGATACCTGACGGACCGATGCCGGGGGGGTCGTAAGGTCCACCGGGCCCATATGCGCCAGCGGCGTCGGACCGTTGGGCCCTGCGGCGCCGGGCCCGAAGGCACCGGCGGCAGCGGGACGGTGGGGCCCTGCAGCGCCGGGCCCGAAGGTGCCAGCGGCGTCGGGCCGGAGCTCCCGACCCGCTAGGGGCCCCAGACGGATCCGCTGGGCCCGAAGGCGCCGCGGAGCCTGTCGGAGGGGAGTGGGACCTCATGGCCATGAGGAAGCGCTCGATCTCCCCCGGCGTCGCGTCTCGCCCAGGGACCGGAGGGTGTGGGGCTGGACGTGACGCCCGCGACTCAGACAGAGCCGCGTATGCGGTATCACCCGAACCCCCGGCTGCATCGCGCGAGCGTCGGGGGGAGTCAGAAGAGCGATGACGCCTCTTCGACTTCTTGTGCTTCTTACCTGACGACGACTTCGACCCGGAGGAGTGTTGCCGAATCTCGGAGCTGCAGTGGCTCCGAGCCCGCGACCTGTCCCTCGACCTCCCGTGGGACCGGGACCTCTCGCGGCGCAGGGCCGACTGCCGGAGTTCGAGTCGCCTGCGGGACCGCTCCCGCCTGGCTTTCGAAGAGAGGGCCCGGCATTCGGAGCAGGCCTTGTCGTCGTGGTCGACGCCTAGACAAGTTAGGCACAGGTGGTGAGGATACATGATCGACATCGTGCGGTCGCAATCCTCGCAGTGCTTAAAGCCGGGCATCCCTATGGCACCGATCGGAGTCGAACGACTTTGAATAGATGATCAAAATGATCCAAAAAGTTAGTTAAAAAGTGACTAGAAGTACTGCTTTTTCCAGATCTGCGCTTGCTGGCGCGGATAAAAGAAGAACTGACGTCAGCACGCGGAGGCGGCGTCTAAGTACTCCGACGACATCACGGCGCCCACGACGGACGCGGAGCCGCAGACGACGCCTACCGACGCGCAGGGGTACTGCTACGCAAAAGTTTCCGGATCCAGTCTGACGCCTGGGGATATTCTAAGGTAAGGAATCTATCACTAACGTGTCTCTTTCAGATAAGGTACTACTGACCTTGCAAGGAATAAAATAGTAAGTGTGTACGATCCAACTCAATGGCGATGACTCAAACGTATTTGGAAAGTGAACAAGAGGTGACCGTATCCTGTTGGCAGAAGTCGAAATGACACGTGGATGATACAAGGGACAAGAACTCACCCCTCCATCACTCATTTTGGACCTGGAGAACATGTATTAATGGAGTGGGTACAGAAAGATACGGTATATTCATGTGTAGACTCCTTTTTCAGAAAGCCGCTGGACAAAGAAGTTTGAAACTGCCCTCGAGCGGTGTGCCCCAACCAGCTCTTGAAGAGAAATATCAGTGACCCAAGAAACTGATTACAAGATAACCACCTTTCTATACAAATATGTTAGAGATCACAAAAAGGGCATCAATCGCTTGTGGCAGTCGTGCCAAGACAAGCTCCTAGATATAGCAATCTCATAGTGACTATATTGGAGATGCCCAAGAGGCCAAGAAGATGAGCTCACTGACCTCCCCAGTTGGGTTCACTGAACTCCTTGATTGAGCCCCAAGAGTAATCATATTTGTTTTCAGTAATATCAATTGCGGAATATCCACTGAGAGGCTGACCCAAAAATGGAGGAATTAGCCTCTTTGGATCAGGCGGACTCTTCAGAAACCATTTCTTAAAGGAGCCGTAAAGGTTTACCTCAACTTTCACATTCTTGGGAAAGGCCAAAGAGTCTACAACAAATATTTTCGCCCCAAGGATTTCTTTGGAGCTGGGCGAGGCAAATCTACTCCACTGACTGCACCCCACTCAAGTCGCTCATAGACGCCTGTTGTCCAAAGGAGGCAAACGGCAAAATCAATCCTGCTTCTGAAGGATAATCTCCTCCGAGGAAGGAAGAGCGAGATGGTTGAGAGGAGCAAATAGAGGTTATTTGAATACAGGAGGTTCTCTCCTTCTTTCTAAATAAAAGTAGGGGACAGGCTGGCGAAATGTGCACGCAACTAGCAGACAACCTGAGAACACAAGGGTACTGCAAGACATCACACGTCTCCATATCTGTGTGTCCGAGACAATTAGGTATGAGAAAGTATTTTAGAACTCAATTAATTTATTGTTAATATTATCATTTTAATTAGGATTATAGTAATAATGATGACCAAACTTTCAAAAAAGGCATCTCAAGGACACTGGATGAAGAGGGAGACCAGCATTTTAGGGCAGCAAGCATACACAAGGAGGCGAAGGATGTGGAAGTGAAGCCCCAGAGTCTCCTTCTTGAAATGTGGCTGATGCTAAAATACAGTTCTCAAAACAAACTAAATATGAGTTCATTTCCAACATTTTTCATCAATCCAAACAATGCCAAATCACAATTGGACTTAATGTTTCTTTCATTTTAGAACAAAGTGTTATGTGAGTCAATGCCTCTTTGAATGCCCTTGTGTGCTGCCCAAAGCAATCTGACCTTATATTCTTGTTTTCCAATATACATGGTTTGAAAATAATTAAATACCTATTGAACTATAAAGAAAGTGTTATCTTCTTCAGCACTCGAAAAAGGCTCCATTACCTTCTCTGCAGTATCCTGCTCTAACTATACCAAAGGGCTCCTCTGTCCCTACAGCCAATCACAAGCAACATTACCAGCTCATGTGTGCTCTGTTCTCACTCCCAAAAGCAACAAACCTCGATTTGAGCTGCAAGGGACTGAAGGAATCCAGACATGACTTATGATAATGCCAATGGGCCAAGAGGATATGTGATTGTCAATTATTTACACCCAAGCAGTGACCCAAACCATGATTCAAATATCTGCAAAACTTCAGTACAACCTCTGCAGCTAAAAGGTCATTTCTTGGACGGAACACTGTACAGTAGGGGGTTACTCTTAAGGACTGTAAAAATATTTTTATGTGAATTCTGCATCTTAATAAATTACTATAATGCTTCAAAATGTGTGTGTCTTAAACATGTGAATTCCTCCAATTCCGACTGTTTTCCAATCCTTCTTCGTTCTACCATAGATGAAGTTACTTATGTACATTTTCTGGACATTTACCCACTTGCCCCTAGAATTTGTTACTGAGAATTGTGCCACATTCACAATCTTTCTAAATAAATGGGTTATATATAAAAACCTGACTAAGAAAAAAGGACATTCATATCCTAGATTTTATGACCCAGTTGAGCGCAAAGAGCAGGGCAGTGAAGTTGTATAGATATTGTCCAAAGGTATCTATTCCTAATTACTTCTATTACAATGAAGAAAATGTCAGTAGGAATATCTCCTTGGTGAGGATTCTCTCAGCTGTTACTCTGGGATGGGTTTGCTGCCTCTAGGTAGTGATAATGTTATTTGTGAATAACTTAGGAAATGATCAAAAGCAGAAATAGGATGGACAATCTTGAATCCACAGAGGCTGTCATGCAAAGAAAGAGGGGGCATAGTAAGTCAAGAAGCCTTGCTAACATAATTTTTCTAAAGTGATAAAAATGCATTCACATACACCAAAAACAGTGTGCTCACAGCAATAGAAGTGGTCACTGCTCAGTACTTATAACAGGTGATGTGGTCTAGTACTGGTCTTCCAGACTGAAATAGTGTCCTATTGTTTATAAATAACAATCTCATCTGAATCAATTTGTTAGCGTCAAGGTACAACAAAGAAACTCTTATGTCTGAGCATTTGTCTATGTAATGTATTCTAGGATTGAAAAATTGAAGACATGTTCAGTTGTTCATACGAGTGATAATTGTTTTTAAAAGCCGTAATCTACCGATTCCTTGAGTGCTCTTTGGCACTTGACTTTACGCTTCTCATGCAACCAATAGGAGAGTTATCACAGTATCATGCCACTTATTTGCTGTGGTGCAACTGGGGGTTCTCAGACCTACCACATCACCAAGTGGGAACACAAGGACAACTTCTTAGGCATCAAGAATCTACAGAGTTTGTTTGGGAGACAGATACTGCAGTGGTGGAAAGTGGAATTGAACAAGAAACGCCATTTCAAATTCACTGATTAGATGAGGCAGATATTTGACATTGGACCTTGGCAATTACCATTTTTAAGCAACAAAGATCACATAAAATACAGAGCCCTTAAACTTTCAATATTCACCATACAGGCTTGGATACATGAGGAGATGAATGCACCCAAACATCAAAGCTAAACTTTTTTATGCTACACTAAAATGTATTCCAAAAGACCTGGTATTCCACTGGTTGGAAGAGGACAGTAGAATACAGAAACAGCGCTCATGCCCCTTCATCTGGCTTTACACAACAGAGCAAAGACGGTTGACACAACAATATACTACAGCTGCTCACCTCGGATTAACTGCATTTTCAGCAGAGAATTTGGTTGCTAAAACACTCTTAGTAAAAAGCATTAACCAAGAATGTTTTTAAAAATTATTTTTTAAAGGAGTTAGAAAATTGCACTAAGGTCTGCAACAAGGTCCTAAACGGGTTCAGATGAATTGGAACCAAACCAATTGAGCAGTTGACTCAAGTTATGCTATTTAGAGATAGGATTTATGCCTTAAAGGGCTCGTCCTGTAGAGAAGCAAATATACTTCCTGCCAGAAAAGAAATATCAGTCTTTGCCCATAATCAAGGGAGTGACAGGATCAGGTAGAAGGAAAGATACAGGCCCACAAGAACCAAGGCTTGGGAGCTGTCACCTTCACCAGTGCCCAAAACACAACCCTAGCATGGATTAAATGGAAAAACTAATTCAAAAGATGCCTTTTTGAGAAGAGATAAATAGTTTGATGGACTGATGCGATAGAACACATAAATACACTGGCATTGGCACGCACATATATGGACCACCTGTATTTTTAAGAGTCCAAATGAAACGCCCCGTTTTAAGACATCTGCAGAAAAATGAAGTTTAGAACTACTTGAAATTTGGAAATAAACACCTAATTTTACCTGAGCAACCGGTACTTCAGCAAAGAAAGACAGCAAAAGTCAGAAATGTATGCATGAATGACCTAGTTATTCACTGCCAAAACCTAATAATGGGCCGTTGGGGAAAGGTTGTGTAAAATATCTTGAAAGTTAACTGCAGGGTCTAGCTTTTAGAACACAAATTCATTGAATAATGGATAATAGAAAATTGGAGAACTGTGCATAAACGAGAAATACAATAATGAACTTCACATTCCTAGATTTGTGCATCTCACCTGTCCGGCCTTTCTTTAAAAACAATATACAATTCTGGTGAAGTTGACTGTTATTCATATTTAGAAGTGAGTTGCATGCGATAGGAAGATCTGTAGAAAGGCCCCCCTCACCCCTTGTGGGCTCTTGGCTACCTTCTGGAGTTTATTTTGACATTCTGTAGCTTTACGTTTGAATTCTTCAACAGTGGCACGCGACTCTTTCAGCTCAGACTCGTAGAGGTCGCTCCGCCGACGCGCAGCATCAAGATCTTCTTCCAGCTGTCGCATCATCAGCTTCATTTCCTCCACCTGAGCATGAAACTCCTGAGGCAAAAGAAGAAAGTTTAGACCACAAGAAAGGTAAGGCTTCAGTAAATAAGCTGGATAGAAGGCAATTGCAAGGTGACAACAATTTGCAAGCAGGCTTAGGAAAGGGAGTAATGGGAAACATGGGGCAGCAATAAAGCATGCAGACACTGACATGATTATAAGAGGGGAGACAAACAGAAAATGTGGTTCTGGAGATGTAAGTTAGGACACAGACAGTAGCGAAACAGATAATCAACTTTTCATTTATCATGGACAAACTAAACAAAACAATCATAAGCTTCTGGTCACAAATCGGTCATTTGCCCCATCCAACAGAGCATTCTTAAATCTTGCTAAAACCAAGTTCATTATCAAATGTAGGAGGGCAGATTAGAGCTGCATCAGATAGTGTGTGTCAGAGTAAATGCTCCTGCTAGCAGGTGGGACTGCGTACACCCTATTATGGTTGGTACGCAACCAGAAGTGTGTAATTTGTGACCTTTTAAACTGGTGGGAATGTTGATAGGGTCCAGGCTTCAGGTAAACATGGTGAGAAGGGAAACAATTAAAAGTTATTTTATTTTAATTAAACTCTTAAAACGGAAATACACAAAGAAATGACAACAGTTTTACACTTAAAAGCCTGTCATTCAAATAGTAATAGCATCTGGCTAATTCCCCAATTGATTGCTATTGTTAGAGCTGTTTTTATCCACAATTTCTTAGACAGGCCATAGAGTTCCAGGAAGTAAATCCTGCCAATGCTGCATGTCCAACTATTTGATAGGACTCTACATACGAACCAATGCCACTTGGTGGTTAAAAGCTCATGTTGAATTGCAGATTTAATTTGGCTTGTATTCAGTCCACTTGCCATCTACGCTGAGGGAGGAAACTTCCCAGTCTTGAAACCCCATAATTCATTAGGGCTATATTTTACTTTCAAAAACGTACCTTCATGTCATACATAAAACAGCTCAAAAAAGAATGCAATAAGTACTAGAACATCTTGATATGAACATTAAGATTATATTCAAAACAAGGCACTTTTGCAGCATACGGTCCCAAGATGCTAGAATAGAACCCTGAATCAACTATATACCCAGCATTGAAAGAGAACAGCAAAATCGTAAGCATTTGCGTTGTTGTATTGCCAGGACTGATGTACAAGTTACCTACCTTCGGTAACAGTGTATCTGGTAGAGACGATTCTAGCTGCAGATTCCTTAACGTAGACTATCCCCAGGTGTGAGACTGGACCCGGAAAACTTTCTTGCCCACCATCCCTGGGTGCCGGGGGGGCGTTGCCGGGGGGGGGGGGGGGGGGGGGGGGGGGGAGGGGGCGTTGCCACGTGACTCCGCCTGACGTTCCTCAGCGGGTGTAACGTCAGCGGGGTCACATAAGCCCCACCCCGGCGAGCTGACATCAGTTTGCTTCGGAGAACTTTTCCGCGCCACATCGCGGAGGCAGCACAACAAAACTGAGGAGAGCATGGGAACAGTGTGCGGAAACCAGAGAACAAATCAAGAGAAATAAAAGGCGAGGCACACCACCTGATGGGCCCAAGGTGACAACAGCGGGCCAGAGCAGAAAAGGAGCAGAGCACCAGACTACGGAACAACTTGTGCAAGCCAAGGCGAAAGCACCAGGTGGCAGAAAAGCGCCAGAAGGCTAGAGCACAGCCATGGCAAGTAAGCGCAAGCACCACTCAGTGGAACCATCCTGCAAGCCAAGGCTAGAGCCATCCTGAAGGCACACGCATGAGAAAGCGCCTCAAGAGAAAGAAAAAGGAGGAAGAAAGTCGCAACTACAACCACAAGGGGAAGGGTCACACCCCGGGACAGAGGAACAAAGGTAACCCAACCCCAGATCACCCTGCCAAAGAACTGCAAACCTCCTGAAAGGAGGAGGAGTCAAGGACAGGAAAACCCATCCGGGGACCACAGTGCCAACTGAAGGGAACAGGAGGCCAAGGACAGGTAAAGAACCCCCCACGACAAAGATCACGTGGGGATCAGAAACTCCAACAACAGATGGAAAGAGCAATATAGGCCCCCACGACAAACAGAAACCAGCTGGAGGGAAGCCTGACCGGAAGAAAACGAAGAGGATACCCACAGAAGACAAGGTACCCAGAGGGAGACCACTGCAGAAACCCAAGTAGAAGGCCCTTTCAGAAACCGAGAGGAAGGGTGGGTTGTGAAGGAATCTGCAGCTAGAATCGTCTCTACCAGATACACCGTTACTGAAGGTAAGTAACTTGTATATCTGATAGAGACTACTAGCAGCAGATTCCTTAACGTAGAATAGATACCCTAGCCATACCCATAGTGAAGGAGGGCCTGCGAAGGACCCACCAGCCTGGACTCAACACAGAGCTCCGAGGGGATGAGCCAACCGGACAGGGAAGAAAACAAGTTACTTACCTGTAGCTTTGGTTCCCCAGTATTGGTAACTTTCATAGATTCCCATGCTTTGTATCATTCCCCCGTCGTCGGAATGGAAGCCTCAGTAAATAAAAAATACCATAGCAGTAAGTACAAAAGAGAAAACTAGGCCTAGGCCTGTTCTCATTTTGTAGCTTGTCCACCTCTTTTTGTAAAAGAGACCAAGAATTCTGTAACAACCAATCAGAACAGCCTCACCCCTTAGAATCCTCCTGAGAGAGCCTCAGAGCCTCAGATTTTGTTAGCCGTTGTGCAACAGCCACTATCTCAGTAAAAAGGCTGAGCATTCCCAGGGGAGGAGGGTGGGCGCATGGGAATCTATGAAAGTTACCAATACTGGGGAACCAAAGTTACAGGTAAGTAACTTGTTTTCTTGCCCCAGTATTGGAACTTTAATAGATTCCCATCCTTTGTATCAGAGTAGCTAGCAGTAAGCCCTAAAAGCACATTTTGTTATAAGAATATCACCACCTTGCCACATAGATACTCACATTGGAAAACCAAATCTATGTATATTTGTTACATTAGCAAGGACTATCACAAGTGATACAAAATGTGCAACACAGGAATGAGGGATTGTAGGGAAAGCTCACATCATTGAAAAAGATTCCTCAGGACTGCCTGTCCAACAGCTGCATCATTCTTCGTAGAAGAATCCAGGCAGTAGTGCTTCGTGAAGGTATGCGTACTGCTCCACGTCACTGCCCTGCAGATGTCCTTGACAGGGACTCCTGAAAAAAGAGCCACTGACGATGCCACTGATCTTGTGGAATGTGCACGGACTCTTCTTTCGAGCAGTTTGCCCGCTTCTTTATGGCAGAACTGAAGAGCACTGGAGATCCAGCGAGGAATGCTGTGTTTTTTTACAGCGGAAATCCCTTCCGCGGGGCACTGTAGGTGACGAACAGTTGTGAGGATTTCCTAAAAGGTTTATCGTTCCAAATAGAACTTTAGACACCTCTGAACGCCCAAAGAATGTAAGGACCTCTCTGCTGGAGTAGTAGGTCATGGGAAAAAAGACTTCAAAATCAATGGCACATTCAGATGGAACCTTCAGGATGAACTTTGGATTTGTTCGTAGGATCAGGACATCCCGCTTGAATTGTAGGAAAGGCTCCACAATTGTCAGTGCCTGGAGCCTGCTAATCCGTCTGGCCGATGTCAATGCCAACAGAAGAGCTAGCTTCCAAGATAGGAATTTAAGGTCCGTTTTGTGAATGGGTTCAAACGGTGCTCTCATTAGCTGAGCCAAGACCAAATTAAGTTGCCAGACTGGTGGAGGAGGACGGACTGGAGGAAAAACCCTGAACAGGCCTTTCAAGAACTGCTTGACAATCCTAGCGGACCAAAGCGAAGGACCTGAAGACGTCCGTCTGAACCTCGAGATGGCTGCCAGATGAACTTTAACAGAAGAATGAGCCAACCCAGATTTAGCCAGCGACAGGATATATGGCAAAATCTGATGCGGAGCTGAAGTTTAAGGGTGAAGATATTGTTTCTGACACCAGAGGCAGAACCTTTTCCATTTTGCCCTATAAGTTCTGTTCGTACTTGGAGCACGAGCTTGAGACAAGATGTCCCTACACTCCTTGGTGCGGTTCAGATTCTGGAATTCCCTGTACTCAGGAGCCACGCTGTCAAGTGAAGTGAGCTCGGGTCCGGATGGAATACCTCGTCAACAGAGAAGGAACCGGTTGCAGGCGAATTGGATGGTCCTGAGAAAGCATGAGGAGTTCTGTGTACCAGAACTGTCGGGGCCACGCCGGTGCAATCAAGATCATTCTGCACGGCTCCGCCTTGGCTTTCCTGATCAACCTCGGGATTAGGGGTATTGGAGGAAAAGCGTAAAAGAATGCGCCCTACCAGGCAATCGAAAGCGCGTTCCCCAAGGACCCCGGATGGTGATCCCTGCTTGCATAGAATCAGCATTTGGTGTTCTCCGAGGTTGCAAACAGGTCTATGGTCGGGGTCCCCCAGACCGAGAACACCTCCTCCAGAATGGTTTGGTCTAACTCCCATTCGTGACTGATCGATTTCGGACGACTCAGTTCATCCGCTGTTATATTGAGCGAACCTGCGAGGTGTTCTGCTGTCAGAGCAATATTGTGAAGAATCGCCCAATCCCAAATCAGTTGAGCTTCTCTGGAGAGGATCTGGGATCTTGTCCCGCCCTGCTTGTTGATATAGTGCATGGCCGTTGTGTTGTCCGTCTGGACCAGCACTGAAAAATTCTGAATTTGTGGCAGAAAAGCCTGCAAGGCTAATCTAATGGCTTTGAGTTCTAACAGGTTGATGTGGTACTTGCGTTGAACTGGATCCCAGTGACCGCTCACATGCAGTTCCTGGAGCACCGCTCCGCAGCCTTCTAACGAGGCGTCTGTGGTAAGAACCATGGGAGACGGAGGAAGCGTGAATGTTAATCCTTTTGCGATGTTGTCTTTCACCAACCACCAGCCCAAGCTCTTTTCATTGCTGGTGTTACCGTAATCCTGTTGTCGAACGAGCCCTCCGCCTGGTACCATTGCTTGTCGAGCTGCTCTTGCAGTGGACGTATTCGCAGCCTGCAATGTGGAATCAATGGTATGCAGGATGAGACCGATCCTAGCAGGGACTTGTAGAGCCGTACTGACAGGGATTTCCTCTTTAGCAAGAGGCGAGGCGATAGCATGAATTTGTTTTGACGTTCCTCTGTTGGGTAAGCCTTGCAACGTTTCGTGTCCAGAATGGATCCCAGAAATCTTGCTGACCTGGATGGTTGAAGAACCGATTGGTCCTTGTTGAGCCGAAGGCCCAGGTGGTTGAACAGTTGGATGCAGGTCGTAATGGCCTTGGAAGTTCCCTGGAAAGATGGAGCCTTGACCAGCCAGTCCTCCAGGTAGGAAAAAACTTCCAGAGATTGTTTCCTGAGGAATGCTGCCACCGGAGCCAACACCTTTGTAAATATCCTTGGTGCAGACTGGAGACCAAAAGGAAGTATTTTGAACTGAAAATGGCTCTTGCCTACTGTGAAGCTCAAGTATTGTCTGTGAGCTGGATGGATCGGTACATGGAAATAGGCATCCTCTAAATCCAGAGTCGCCATGTAGTCTCCTGGATTTAGCAGACGAAGAATATCCTGAAGAGTGACCATTCTGAAGGATAGCTTGATGAGATAGGTGTTGAGCTCCCGTAGATCTAATATGGGGCGCCATTCTTCTGTTGTCTTGCGAACCATGAAGGACCTGGAATAAAACCCTTTCCCCCTTTGTGAGAGAGGTACAGGTTCTATTGCCCTCTTGATGAAAAGCTGGTGGGCTTTGAGACGTAGCAGTCCCAGATGTTTCACGTGGTTGGTGCCTGGAGCTCTGTTTGGAGGAAGATGTTGAAATTCCAACGTGTGACCACTCTGAACGATATTCAGAACCCACTGGTCTGATGTAATAACCTTCCAACTGCTTAGACAATGGGAAATCCTGCCCCCACTGATGTCATCGGAGGGGTAGGAACAGTAGAAAGAGCCGAGAGGCCGGTATTGTCGTTTGGAGTTATCCCGTCCTTAACGACCTTGACGCCCTCTCTGTGATTTGCGAGAGAAAGACGCCGACTGGCCTTGGCGTAGATTGGAGTATTGGAGTTTGTAAGATTGGGAGGATTGCGAATATGAGGAGTACCGCTGTTGGTTGCCACCTCTGTATGAGGAAAAACCTCTCCCTCTCGCACCTTTGAATGGAACTTTGCGGTAGTTCAAAGACCCAAAGGATTTCGCCGTATCCGTGTCCTTTTTGATGCTTTGAAGAGCTTCATCCACATGCTTTCCGAAAAGCATGTCCCCATCGTATGGCAAATCTAAGATCTTGTTCTGGACCTCCTGGCGAAACCAGGTAGCCCGCAGCCAGCCCTGGCGCCTTAACACAGCTGAACCCGCCAGGGCACGAAAAGCAGTAGTCGCTATGTCCATAGCACAATCTATCACCTCCGAAGAGGAACGCTCTCCTTCCATCAGAACCTTCCTGGCCTCATCTTTCGCTGCCTCTGGAAGCTGATCCACAAACGGGGGATAAATCGCACCACATCTGGCGATCATACCTTCCCAAAATGGCAAGAGCATTAGAAGTTCGAACTAGAAGGCTGGCCATGGTAGAGAATCTTTTGCCCACATTGTCCAGACGTCTCTCTTCTTTATCTGGCGGTGTTGTAAGTGGCGTCGATGGATTTTTAGATTTGCTTTGTGCCGCTTGGGAAATGACGGAATTCGGTTTTGTTTGTCCAATTAGGCAAGCTGGACTGCCCTCTGGCGCTTTATACTTCTTCTCCAGCTGGGGAAGAACAGGGATGACTGTTGCAGGATTTTGCATGCCCTTAATACCTTCTGACCATAGATGCTCTATTATTGGGATTGACCGAATAGACTTTCTGTAAGGTTTCTTAAAGTCATAAAGGAAACAGTCTGTCTGAACAGTAGTAATCGGCAGGCCAAATCTCTTAGACGCCCTCTCCATAAGGTCATGGAAACCTCCAATGTCAGCTGGAGGGGAGGTAGCAGTGTCCGGCACTGGGGCATCCAGATCCTGAAGGTCATCATCATCATCATAACCTCTATCTGAATCATGAGGAGGATCTTCCTGAAGATTTTCATCAGAGAAAACATCGTCATCTTGAACGGCCACAATCTCTTGGTAACTCTCTCTGGGTTCTGGTTCTGCAACTCGTGAAACCACAGGTGTCACTGCCACCGCAGGAGTAGTAGGAATAGATGGAGAAGGAGGACGCTCTTGATGTAACGCAGTTTGCGATGGAAACTGCTTCCTATAATCCTGCAACTTAAACTGCAAATCCGAAATTAAAGAAGACGGCATTGCCACCATATCCTGACGTAAGTTCTGTGGAGGCCTGTCTTGTTGGACATATTGGCGCCCTGTATCGTAATATTCCTCAGAATCTGTATCCTGATACTTGACTTGTAAGTCCGATGGGCTGTAGACATCCCCATAAGGACCGTCATCACCCTCGTCGTCAGACTCCTCATCGAATAACAGAGTGGGAGGCAAAGGTGTTACTCATCTAGGAGAGGTCATCTCAGGAATTATTTGTTGCCTTTGTATGGAAATGCGGAGTATTGGAATAGTCGACGACCTCGCCGACGGACTCGTCGTCGACTGAATCGTCGGCGTAATCGTCGTCGATAGAACCGTCGACGGGACAGTCGACGGAGGAATGGATCTCGTCGACTGAGTTTTTGTCGTCGCCGGTGGATTGATCGTCGACTTTCGTCGACGAGCTCGTCGTCATCACCATTAAAGCTGCCGTCGTCCTAGTCGCCGCCGTCGACACTACCTTCGCTGTCAATCGTCGACGTCGAGAATGTAGACGCCATCGTCGACGAGCCGGAAACAGGCACTTTAAACTTCGACGAAGCCACCGTCGACGGAGCTATACGAGAACTCAGGTCTTTCCTTGAAGCTGTCGACGACGTACCTGCTGATTTCGTCGTCGACGGACGTTGTTTCTTGTCAGGCTTTCCTTCCTGAGGGACAGTAGAGGGTGTCTTGCCTTCCTTCTCCTTCTGATATGGTGGAGAGGTAACAGAGACATCGTTTTTCACTTTCTTGGCTGTGTCTGTCTCCGCAGCCTGTCCCAGCCTCTCCTTTTCACCGCGGTGAGGAGATTTAATGGGACTAGCCCTTTCAGACCTATCAGAGGTCTTTTGTAAGGCTTTGACAGGTGGCTCAATAGAAGTAGAAGGGGATGACCTACCCCTATTTCTGGATCTTCTGGAGGACGCAGCTGAAGAAGAGTCCTCGTCGTCAGATGAAATACCTTCCTTACGTGATTTCATCTTCTGCAGCCAAGTTAACAGACGGCCATCCCTGTCTCTCAAGGTCTTAGTCGAGAAAGTCCTACAGATCTTACAATCTATGGCCTTGTGGTCCGGGTACAATCAGTAGATACAGTCATTATGCTTGTCCTCCACTACAAGCCTCTTTTTAGAACAAGTAGCACAAGCTCTAAATAATGCCTTCTTCTCCTTGTCAGACATTGTAAATTTGAAGAAAATGTAAAAGAATTCAAATTGAAGAGAAAAATCTGAGCAGAGCTCAGTGGAGACTTCCTAGCACAACGTGCGGTAGAAAAATCTGAGGCTCTCTCAGGAGGGTTCTAAGGGGTGAGGCTGTTCTGATTGGTTGTTACAGAATTCTTGGTCTCTTTTACAAAAAGAGGTGGACAAGCTACAAAATGAGATGAGGCCTAGGCCCAGTTTTCTCTTTTGGACTTACTGCTATGGTATTTTTTATTTACCGAGGCTCCCATTCCGATGACGGGGGAATGATACAAAGCATGGGAATCTATGAAAGTTCCAATACTGGGGCAATAGAGCCTTGTCCCTCCAGGCAAAAGAACCCCCTCATCCAGAAGATCACCAGTCCCAGAGAGGAGGCGGGAAGACAAGCAAAGAAGCGGCACGACCTCCCCAGCAGGAGGAAACAAGGACAAGGCAAAGGGAGGTCAGAGTACCCCAAACCCAGTCAAAGTACCAAGGATCTCCACCAGAAGTCCCAGAGGCATAAGCAACGCAGAGGAGCACCAAGAATAGAAGAGCTACCCAGAGACTCCAAGGAGAAGAGGTAGAACCAGGGCAAGCCCCCCCACCGGGAACACACCCAGTGAATAGGGCACCCAAGCCTCTCACCGCAGGAAGGCAACATACCAGACCGAACAGCGCCTCAGCAAAAAGGCAGACAGGAGAAGAAGAACACAAAGGCAAAATAGTTCAGAAGAACAGGTCAGCAGTGGCATACACAGCCTGCAGCCAGCACTACAGAACGGTGCACCCGGGACAAGCCAGCCGAATTAGAGGCCAGGAGGGCCAAGAAAGGCCCGGACACACCCCAAGGAAGGGGCCGTTACAACAGACCCACGAGAATGTGGAACCAGGCAGAGTTACACGCAAAAGCGCAGATAGCAGGCCAGCCTAGGCTAGCGACAAAGCGATCCAGAAGGACAGACCGTGGTGAGACGCAAGCCACTCTAAAACCACTAGTAAAAGGATCGCACCTGCGACATACTGTGACGCCACCGAGAGCAGAGGCTCGAAAGACTACCACACCTCCCAGCACATGCCAGAGCTATATAATAGCTATTAATACCCCACATAGGACATGTTACGTCCCAAGACATGGGCACCCTCTTAGCAAAAATGTCCGCAGCAGAAGACAACAAAAAAGACCTGCGGAGGAGCCGCAGACTGCTTGCCAACCAGCCAACAAGAATACGCAGAAGGCCCAATCTCAGGACCAACACGGCTAACCAAGCAGCCAAAACCACAATCAAAAAAGGGCCGGACCAACAGCCAACAGCGCCAAAGTCCTAACAAAAGGACCGGAAGGCAGAACAATCATACAGAACACACACACCACCGGGGCCACTCGCCACAAGGCCCCAGAACATAATGGAAGAACACCTCCCAAAAAACAGAATGACTCACCGGTCACTGAGGGGGAGAAGGCGCAGGAGGAGGAGGACGAAGCCCGCCAGGAACCTCTGAATGGCAGAGTCCGCAGGGGCTGGAAATAAAGAGTTCACAAAATAGGCAAGGTGCACAGCAGTCTGTGAAAAATCTTTTGCGATTTGTGTTAGCTGTATATGGTTGGGTGCTCCTGCAGGTGACGCGTCCGTCCGTCACGTTTAGAAATTAGCTGCTAAGTGTGTGCATACATAGATTATGGATGCATCCCTGCTGTTAGGGCACTCCATTTGGTTCTATGTATCAGACTCCAATACTTGTTCATGCTGTGTGAATCATTTTATTTTCAAATGATGTTCATTGAGAATTTCAAATAATATCAACAAAGTTCGAAGTTCATAATGCAAATTGTTCAAACGATATAGTTCATGAAAGTGTTATTCATGCTCCAATGCATTTCGGGCTACCCAGCCCTTTATCCGGGAGCTCTACGAAATCAAAAACAGATATAGCCAATCACTAATATATATAATATAAATACACTTTAGCGCACGTAGCCGCGTGAATTCATGCAAACAAAAGTGAAAAACGCCGGAGTGCTCGTGAAAGTGAACACGAGGTCATATAGTGACATACACTTATTGAGAAGGCTTTGAAGTTTCAAGCGCGATATAGCTGAAACACAAGACAAAATATACGTAAACAAAACATTCCTAAGATGTGCGAATTTCTAACTTGATCTTAAGTGTTCACATGGTGGTAAAGTACCGACTTACTTGATAAGAGACGGTTCCTGCGCTTCTATGAGGTGTCGCGTATTTGGGCGAAGGTTACAAGTGAAGTTTAAAACAATCATTTGAGATAAGGTGGATTGGCCCATAGCGGGTCACATGATTAACCGGGCCCGGGAGAGCTCAAATCGGACAAAAGTGAGCATGCAGTTGTGGCGGCCATATTGTAGGTGGCGAAGTAGAAGGGGTGCGCTATGTGATATATATCAACATGCAAAAGTGACATGTAGTGCATATAAAGAAATGGCTTTACAAAAGAAATTCGGCATCAGGAATCACCTAGTGGTGATTTAAATAAAACAGCTGAGTTCAATTCTGTCGTAGAGACCAAATGGCTGCATGGATTGCAAGCGATAAATCCATGCCAGTTCTCGTTGTAACAGGCATTTGTTATCGTCTTTGCCCTCTTTTTTATTTACAATTTCCAGTACCATGTACTTGAGTTGTGCCACACTATGAGAATGTTCATTGAAATGTACAGCAACGTTGGATTTAGTGTTTTTGGTTCGGATGTTGGATTTGTGTTCGTTAAGAACTTTTATTTTTCTTTCTGTTTCGGCAAAAGAGAAAGAAAAATAAAAGTTTGTCTTAACAAACACAAATCCAACATCCGAACCAAAAACAGTAAATCCAACGTTACTGTACATTCTCATAGTGTGGCACAACTCAAGTACATGGTACTGGAAATTGTAAATAAAAAAGAGGGCAAAGACGATAACAAATGCCTGTTACAACGAGAACTGGCATGGATTTATCGCTTGCAATCCATGCAGCTATTTGGGCTCAACGACAAACGAACTCAGCTGTTTTATTTAAATCACCACTAGGTGAATTCTGATGCCGAATTTCTTTTGTAAAGCCATTTCTTTATATGCACTACATGTCACTTTTGCATGTTGATATATATCACATAGCGCACCCCTTCTACCTCGCCACCTACAATATGGCCGCCACAACTGCATGCTCACTTTTGTCCGTTTTTTAGCTCTCCCGAGCCCGGTTAATCATGTGACCCACTATGGGCCAATCCACCTTATCTCAAATGATTGTTTTAAACTTCACTCGTAACCTTCGCCCACATACGCGACACCTCATAGAAGCGCAGGAACCGTCTCTTATCAAGTAAGTCGGTACTTTACCGCCATGTGAACACCTAAGTTCAAGTTAGAAATTCGCACATCTTAGGAATGTTTTGTTTACGTATATTTTGTCTTGTGTTTCAGGTATATCGCACTTGAAACTTCAAAGCCTTCTCAGTAAGTGTATGTCACTATATGACCTCGCGTTCACTTTCACGAGCACTCCGGCGTTTTTCACTTTTGTTTGCATGAATTCACGCGGCTATGTGCGCTAAAGTGTATTTATATTATATATATTAGTGATTGGCTATATCTATTTTTGATTTCGTAGAGCTCCCGGATAAAGGGCTGGGTAGCCCGAAATGCATTGGAGCATGAATAACACTTTCATGAACTATATCGTTTGAACAATTTGCATTATGAACTTTGAACTTTGTTGATATTATTTGAAATTCTCAATGAACATCATTTGAAAATAAAATGATTCACACAGCATGAACAAGTATTGGAGTCTGATACATAGAACCAAAAGGAGTGCCCTAACAGCAGGGATGCATCCATAATCTATGTATGGAAATAAAGGGACACTGTGTGCTCTAGTCTGCACCACTGAATCTTCTGGGGAGGTATTAGGTTCAGTTTCCTTTGAGTCTAGGGTCACCCACCTTCACTTTGGTCCTTTAGGGCTCTCTACAGATGTACCCTTGGCACACTGTTTGTCTATATGTGAGTTTGAACTAACAAGCAACATCATTATTCTGATATGGCATGCACAGCACGATATTGTACTGTTTTGACAGCCCTCTACCACTTCAGTCTTTGAAGTGAGGGGCGGATGATTCAGCCCGGCTCCTCTTCTTCCCCCCCTTCCCACAATTGGCTACCTTTCTTTGGGTTCATTTGGGGATCATTATCAGAGAGCACTTTGATGGATCTTTATAAATAGACATCAGCTCGGTCGACTATTTCGCGCTTGCAAACACTTGCGCTATGGTTAAATAAAGCACCTTTATTTTTGACCTAATTTAAACTACAAAGATGGCCGTAATGATGTCATCTTGTAGTTCTTGGGTGAACTACAATACAGTGGATTGTGACATCACTCTGTAGTTCAATCGTATCCCGCGAGAGTACGTGATACTCCGCCCTTATCTCCTTTATAAGCTTGGTGTGGGCAGCCATTTTTGCCTCCCATGAAGCTCGGGTCCTGCAATGAGACAACGCCGGACAGGTTAGTGGCTCATTAGGATTTATTTTTGGCCTTTTTTCTTTTGGGGTGGCATAGACTGGTTCACCTATGTTTCTGGGATATGAGACCAGGCTTGGTCTGTCAAACTTTTGCTAGCCCAGATCTAAACCTGCTACAGTTTAGCTCCATCCTATTGAGGACACTCATATTTAGAGGAAAGCTTTTTACATTAAGTGATGGATCTTGGGAACCTGGGACTTTTATGGGCTCTGTGACTTATTCCACCCTTAGGATTTTTTGTGGCTCTGTGAAGCTTGACTGTTATAGGGGCTATATTATGTATTGGAGGGAGAGATAGAGTAGTACTGTCCACCCTTCCATTCATTACCCCTTCCTTGCCTTCACAGAGCGGGGCCTCCTTTTTCCTGAGCTGGGTTCCAGGAGAGGTGAGGTACACTCCCTGTACTATTCAGGTGAGTAACATAAGTAAAATAAATTGGCTTTCTTAGGCGAAGCCAGTGCCAGGTCTTTCCTGTTTTGATAGGACTTACTACAATTTGTTTCTTGTTAACAGATGTAAGAGACACCGTTTGGTACAGAGGAACACGATTTTGGACTATTTATGTATATCCTTTACAGATTGTCGTTACGTTCACTTTATGTATGCAGTAGCTAATGCTTAGAACTCTGGCCCTGAAGAAAGCCATGGGATCTTGTCCCTACCGGCTGAAACATGTTGGCATTGTAAATGCAGTTATATGTTTAGACTGCTTCCTCTGCATTGTTCTTGTTTGTTTGAGGGAAAGGACAAATTACATTAGAGTTTTTCGCCTATTGATCCTTTTACCCCTTGTTTTTAACTCACACATCTTTTGATTTTTGCACTGCACTCGATCCCATCTTTATCATTTGTTCATGGGTACCTTAGCGATTGATGGTGCGACCCAATTGAGTAATGGCGATGGATGGGTCTCATTGATCAAGAGACATACCACCCCATTTTTTGGATGACCAAATGAGAACACTTGATCTACATACCTATTTGATGGGAATCCAACACATCTCTGTACGGGTCTTACCAACAATCTCAGTAGGTCCCTCGACAGGTTTGTCCTGGCACACATTCTGATATAGAGACTTATATAGCTCTATTAGCGCCTAACTCACTTATGTAGGAGTTTTGCAGCAGCTCGGAGTACTTGAAGCTCCGTTATAGACCCCCGGTTCTTTTTGTTGTTAGGATTATAGTTAGGGGGATACGAACTGGGCAGGTCTTTAAATTTCCCTCAGACCCTTCTTCAATTGTTTGTGTTTTACTGGAAATAAAGAGTGCCATCAAAAGGAAGGTCCACCAGCCGTTCCCTAACATTCTTCGGGAACACACTATCCCGTAGCCAGGCAAGCCGGCGAAGGGCCACAGAAGAAGCCATGGTAAGACCAAGCACCTACGAAATATCCAAAGCGGGGCGAAGAATGAATGACGCCAGCTCTCGACCATCCAATACATGGTGCTGCAGATCAACACAGGCACCCTCCCGAGATTTGGCAGACAGAAGGGACTCAGCCAAGTCCCACAATCAAGAAGTTGCCCTAGCCAAGACACACAGTGTTAAGGGCCTGCAAGGCCGCGCTGGTGGAGGCAAGATATTGCGCCCCAGGAGTCTACCCAGCGGGCCTCCAGTGACGGGGAGCCAACACTGATGGCAGAGAGGGAAAGGAAGTCTGTAAAAGAGGGCCCCTGGAAAAGGGGTGGAGGGAAAGACAGACGGGATCATGTGGCGCAGGGCGGTGGCCGTGTAGAAGGTGTGGGCCGCCCCCAAAAGCTAAGTGTGGAGCTAAGCCTCGAAGGGAAGAAGCAGCTCCCGACCACCAGAACCCTGATGGAGGACCTCCAGAAGATTATCTGTGGGGAAATGGGCAGCCGGATCACCCATGTGCTAGATTCCCGCTGCCATGGAAACAGCCAGAGCGAAGGCAGCACCAGCCTCCTTAGGGCCCAGCGGTGGGGAAACCAGCTCCTCTGTGGGCGAGGACTGCAAGCTAAGGAGGCCGTACCCCAGTCCCACCGGAGGAAGGAAAGGCCAAGTCCGGAAAGGGGGGGAAGGGACCGAGGATTGGGGAACCTGTGGCGCCTCCGGCAAAGACTGTAGTCACAGCAACGAGCCGTCCTTAGAGGACAACGGTGAAAAGGCCACGAGGCGGCAACCAGTCTCCGGAGAAGATGAAACCATCAACCGGCGAACCACTTGGGAAGAGGCGGCGTCTGAAGACTAATCAACAACCAGACGCAAGTCTGGCGCCGTAGAGTCCGCAACTGGGGGCAGGTCGACGTCGACCTCCGCCACAACGTGCGGCGCAGGGGCCGTAGTTCGGCCGGAGTGGCTAAGGAACAGCACCCAAAAGACATCGACCCGACCCCCACCGAGGCAGCCGCCTGCAAGGAGGGATGAGGGGGACCCTCATCCCTCCGGCCCCTGCGGTGATGCCAGGGCCCTGCGGTGATGCCAGGGCCAGCAACCTCCCGCGACACCACAGGGACCCCCGCGGGGGGTTTGTGGCGAGGCGGAGTCGTCATGGTCCGAAGTAGGGAACCCCGAAGGCACCACATCCTCCAAACCTGGAGCCGAACCTGTCGGCGCCGGGACGGGAGCCGCCAGCGACGCAGCAGAAATCCCCACACGCGGCAAGGGATCCACGCAAGTCTTTGGAGGAGATGAAGGAGGAGCCAACGAGGCCTGCAAGGCTACCGCATAGGCCTCCATCTGGGATCTAGTCGCTCCTGCGCCGGGAAAAGGCGGATAAGGTGGCAACGCGCGGGCCGCACCACCGGCAGAGACCCTACGCCTCCAACAGACCGGGGACCAGCCCTCAGGGACAAACTGCGACACTTACCAACAGGTGAGTGATGCTCTTGCGGCCTGGGAGAAGGACGATGTCTGAGACGCAGGCGGCGGTTCTTGAAGCCGTCCGCGGGGGCCAGAGGCAGCGACGATGCAGACCTGGATATGCGTGCCAAAAGGAGTTTCATCCGGCACTCCCGCCGGGATTTCGGTTTTATTTGCTGACACCCCTCATAGTCTGTGGAGTTGTGATGCTCCCCCAAACACCACATCAGATGGAGTGAGGATCCGTCGCTGACATTCGGCGCACGCAAGATGAGCAAGTTTTGAAGCCCAGAGGCAGTCGCACACTGTTCTCAAGAAAAACGCTCAAGGCGAACAAGGGAGGCCTGAAACAGGCCAGGAGAAAAGATTCGGGGCTGCGTTGTAGGCGGACAAGAAGAAAACTGACGTCAGCGCGCTGGGGTGGGGCTTATGTGACCTCGCTGACGTCACACCCATGGAGGGCGTCAGGCGGAGTCGCATGGCACCGCCCCCCCGGCGTGCAGGGATTCTGGGCAAGAAAGTTTTCCGGGTCCAGTCTCACGCATGGTGATATTCTAAGTTAAGGAATCTGCAGCTAGTAGTCTCTATCAGATTCAAGCAAACAGGTCTGGTGCCCCACGTTTATTATTAAATTGGCCCCAGAAGGTCCAAAATACAGTATAGCAAGACTAGCCCTAAATTTGAGGGCTCAAGTTTAATTGAACAGAGCTGCAGACAATATATTGGGTGCTAGACGATTTTAAAGTAGGATTCAAGGTCCAATTTATCATCGATCTAGCCTACTGGAGGCCAGGGCTACCTCTCAATTGCACTAGGTATTGTTACAATGCTATTATTGATGTTTTTCATCATCAATATTGCAATGCAGCTAAGGGAGCCTCTAAACAGTGGACTTCAAACTTTTAAATGCAGTGCGCCCCCCCCCCCCCCTTGCCTACCCTTTTGTGGAAAACAAAAATCGTGTTCCCCTCCAAATTTTTGCCAATTACTCTATTCAACTGGCAATGTTTAAATATGTCTAGACTTATTTAAACATTGCACTTAAGTTCTATTACCGTTTTGAAAAATGCAATAATACACATGATTGCCAAAGATACTATTCTGGTCAGGGAAGCCTTACTAACGTGCAAAAGTATCCACAGTGTGATTATTAGAAAAGGGGGTGGGGGTTTTGAAGAATATTTGGAGTCTCTTCCACTTTGACACCTTTTCCAAGCCAGGATATAAATGACAAAAGATGTTAGTGGTGGCCGATTACAGAGCGGCTTACTGCACTGATATCAGCATTATGCTTCTTTGGGCTAGAGCCTGGTGCCCCCCTGGGATCACTTGAAGCCCACCTAGGGAGTCCAACACCCCCCCTCTCTTTTGCTCCCCTCAGTTTAAAGACCCACTGGTCTAAAAACATTTTAAAAACAAATGTATATATATTTTTTTTTAATCAAAAACAGAGAACAAAAAATATTTTTGCCTCGGTCACTGAAAAACACTGCAAAGAGAACTGTGATGCTGCTGTTTCAGGCCACTGGCTCTCCAGCACCCACAAAGTACTGCACCAGCCTAGTGACTTTGTTATTTCTATTTTTCGCTTTGGGAAGAATGGCTGGCCCCATTGTAGATATAGGGACGATTTAGCAGTCCATTTTGAACATGAAGATTCCCATTAAGCAGGGCTTCAAAAACAAGTACAATCTTTAGCTTCTCCAAAATGGAATCAACTTGTCATCCAAAACCATTAAGATAGAATAGCAACCAGTATTGCAGCAAAACAAATTGAGTCATAATCTGCCTTCGCTTCAGGATCCAAGTGCAAAACGACAGCTTGACAACGCATGTGGCGTCCTTGTGCTGGGAGCCACACAAGAAAAATAAGGATAAAAAGGTTGCTGCATCTCAGATTCTTAGTTTCATCAATTCACTACCAAAAGGTGTGATCCAATCCCTTTCTGGGGTACTGCAATACTCAACTTCAGGCCTAGTTCCTTGAGGATTTCAGTAGGTAATAATAACCAGGCCCTCACTTCAGGCTGTTCCTATTAGTTTTGGGCAGTCTTCCCCAACTGTTGGTCGCAAGCCAATTATTGGTGGGTCGAGAAAGTCTGAGCAATAAATAAAGATGCCTTCAAAATTCTGTGTTTTATTTGTCACGTTGTGCCCTGTGCTTCAAAGACAGAGGTCAAATGTCAGGCTAAATTGCTGCTTATTCTTTTACCATGTGGGTGGTATTTAACGTTCTCTCTCCGACTGCATAGTCAGAGGAAGTTTTAAAGTGAAATATGTGAAAATCTTGCTGGAGTACAAAAAAAGTGAAAAGAAAAGCTGTAGCTGGTCAGTTATTTTTGCAGCACACAGCAACATGTAAATACCTGTAAATTAACTGTAAGCATTCAGCATTTAGGAAACCAAAATTGAGGCAAATTGTTTTGCGATTTAAAACAAATCAAGACACTTTACTTTGTGATGTACAAAGGCTAAATATTCACAGGAACGCGATTTCCACAAATCATTTGAGTGCTATATAGTTTTAGGAGTGAAACTGTATGTCTGTGCAAAGTTAGTGCCCATTTCAATGGAAAATGTGCTGCCTGTAAATGACAATGCGCTGCCACGCGCTGCTTTAGTTACATTCAAAAATCGCTCTTCATCATGTCCAATAAAGGTAGGTGGGTTAAGAACGTTTGTCGTTCTGAAAAGTGGGTCATGCTTCTAAAAAGTTTGGGTACCACTGGTTTAGGGAATCTCTTCTGATACCCTCAAATTTCCTCAAGGATTCATTATCGAGAGTGGGCTATTCATCCCATCCATATACCAGGGCATTAGGAGAGACCACAGAAGAGGAGCACCCACACTAGAACTCAGTATGAAGTCCACCTTGCAGTAAGTTGGCTTGATCTCCATCATATGGAGGTTTAAAAGAGACTTTAGAAAAGGGTACTGGCAGATTATATACTAGAGTAGTAACTATTTCAGATTGTGAAACAAGATAACTGCAAGGTTACATTCTGGACAGCTTGATAGCTGTTCATGCAGGATGTTGTTCAGATGACTGATTAACTAGGGACGGTCTGGAAAGAACAAAGGTGGAATGGTACATCTTATGTCTCAAGTACAATTTAAGGGCACACAATGCAAATAGATGGTGTGATGCCCAGTACAAACTGGACTGGTCAAAGGCAGAGCTGACAGAAAATCAGATCCTAGACAAAAGGAGGAAATTTAATTGTGAAAGATGTTTACTTCTCTCAGTAGATTGCCTTGGGATATGTATGAAGCAAATTTATAAGACAGATTACTTTAAAATGTTGGTGCAGGAAGCAAGGAATTCATTTGGTCTCCACTTGCAAAATACAACATGAATTGCCTCACTATCCAGTCTGTAGATAGACTTCCACTGCCCAGGAATATTTGCATACCTGCTCTTTGATATCCTGCAGTTTCCGGCTCTGTTCTCGGATGTCATGGAGAAGTTGCAGGGCCTTATCGTCTTCTTGGGACACCTCCATCCTCGCTTGCTCTAGACTCCGCTTTAAACTCTGCAAAAAAGAAACAATGCTTAGTGAAGAAACCTGTTCACCGAATTCTATATTCAAAGGCTGCACTGAGTTTGAGACTGAAAAACAAAGTGTAGCTAGAGATCACACAAATAGTGCTCCGCTAGAAATGGTTAATGTAAGCACAAGACAGCGGTTGAATTGAATAGAGTCTGTTTCAGCCCAGAGCCTGCACAGCAACCAGCATAACATAACAGCTTTAGTCTAGCTGGGTAAGGTCTGCACAATCAAATCTGACAAGTACACGGGACAAGGAAACAGACTTTTGAAAGAGACTGGTAAATATAGTGCAAAGATAACAACTGTAGCGTATGTCAGGTCCTAGCAATAGCAAGAAAACCTACAAAGTCATGATTCTGCAAAGTGCACATTCAGATCAATTTTTAGAATAGGGCCACTGTAACTGATGGCAAGTAACCGCCCTTGACTTATCCTTCAGAACATATTAATAAGAGCACGCGGCACACAAGATATATTTGTTTCACATTAAATATTTTGAAAGCGTGGATCATAGGCATCAGAGTGCGATACAAACTTTTGACATCTTAAAAAATTATAAAACCCTCAGATCCTTATAATCCCCATCTAAATAAGAATTGACAGAACGGCAATGAAATACTAGGTTACCAAAACACAAAAGTATTTAATAAAAACTTTTAAATACTGTAGCTGAATATCCTACACAAGCTAACAGAATTTATCATACATTTTAAATCATTTAAAAAGACTCCGGGAACCTCAGCAGGTCTGGATGTTGGGTGAATGCACACAGGTTAAGGAGGCATTCCAAAGACAGTGGACACTAGAAAGGAAGACTGAACACAACTTGCACATTTTGTGCATGAGACCATAGAAACATGTTAATGCAGGTGGAACTACACACTCCTATAACAGTAAACTGTTCAGCTAAATAGCTTAGTTGAGTTAATTCTAGCAGAAATTAGGGATTTTAAAGAAGGGCTGCTTAAACTGTAATAGTTTGGTGATTGAGACACTCTTCTGAGTCCAAAATATAACATTGCAGCTGCACATTCCATGGCCTTCGGTGGCCGCAAGGTCAACACAGACAGGCCAGTGACATATTAGTGGGACTGAGATTTAGCAGTCTACACTTCACTGAGTGTTGCATGGATCAAAATGGAATACTCCACTATCGCTTACCACACCCAAATTACTATTCAGAACTGAGCTTCAGCCATTACAAAAGGTGGATAAGCTCACAATTTATACAGACTCCAAAATAACTAGGGTTTCTGAGGACCCTTTGCTTAATGTTAAAGCACAGTTAAGTTAGTTTTTTTAACTTCCCTTCTTTATTTGTTAAAGTAGATAAACACAGACATCAGCTCAAATCACTTTCATTCCTCTCTCCAGTCTCCCATTATATCTAACCAAGATAATGGAGTTTTGCCACATAGAGGTGGAAGGAAATATCTATGCCCTCCCTACAACCTCCCAATGACTTTAGATGATAATGTTAATCAATGGGACACCACAAGACACAATGAGGGGGATGTTGAAGTTTCAATCTGACTGAATGAAACTAGACCAGAAAAAAAGAGATGTAAACCATTGCAAGACCATTCCCATAAACTAATGCTTATGTCAAGCCTACAAATGAAGGATGCATTATCTGCCACATCAAATATGGCACTGAGATTCATGACCACAAACAGGAACACCCACTATGCTTGCAGCATTACTCACTGCCTCAAGTTAGCTCACTCAGTTTCAAGGAGCAAAATCTAGAACCAACTTAGCAGACTGCCCAAACTCTAGTGCTATTTTATTTTCAAAAACAGAAGACCCACCCCTTACAATAACATTGCATCAGGACCCAATAACAGTCTGCGTCCAATATCAAAACTTGGCTAGTCATCCATTCACTTCTTTGGCTCTTTGCCTTTGAACCTGTAAAGTGCCCCTCTGCCTTTTTGCTAGGTTCACGCCATACAAAAACCAAATATACATTTACATACATAAGGAAGACAGTAAAATGCTATGCAGGATTGCAGCTGGGTTCCCACTGGAAAAGTGTTTTTAGTAAGAGTATAACAATTAGCCATTTCCTGTACATCTGAAGAATTGTGTTTGTTTCTTAACAGTAGGATGGGACCTGCATGATAACAGAGGCCAGTCACAATTATAATCAGAAGCCACAACTGTGCATATAGAACTGCATAAGAAAAGAAGAAAAAAGTTACTTATCTGAAATTGTAGATCTCAAGAATTGGTAGCCTTCATAGATTCACACACCTGAATCATCTCTGTTGTCTAGCTGGGAGTCCCACAGTAACAACTCAATAACAGTTCTATGTTAAAGTAATCCTATGGCTAAAACACAGAATGTTTATTAGCCTAGTCATATCATTCTAAAAGAACCAATCTTAAACCAATTCGAGATAACGATCCTGATGACCACACCCTGAGATGCCACCATTCTTCACATTTCAGTTAGCAATTATGTATTAATATCAGTATTGGATCGGCCCAGAGGGGAGGTGGGTAGCATACGAATCTATGAAAGATGCCAATACTGGAGAAATACAATTACATGTAGGTAACTTCTTTCTTCTCCAGAATTGATCTTTCATAGATACATCTGCTTTATTCACAGTAGCAAGCAGTAATATAAGATAATGCCTTTACATGTGGGAGGTGGTAAGTAATTTATAGAGGGCTCACCTTTTTGGAATAGATGGGGCAGAACTGCCTCTTTTTAAAACGCAGTTTCTCTCTACACTTTCGACTCGAGGCAATAGTGCTGAATAAAAGAGGGCATGTTCTTTCAGTTTGCGGCATAGCATATGTCCACAAATGACAATCCAGTGAATAAAGATGTTCAAGTTGAGACACTTTAAGTTGAGTGTGTTGAGATTCTAGCTTGTAAAGGATGACCAGACTTACTGTGAAAGCACATGATGGCAGCAGACAGCCAGAAAGCTACAGATTGTTTTGATAGGAATTTCCCTCTTCTAAGGGCACAGTAGGTTATAAGCAATTGATCAGACTTTCTGAATTTGCTTGTTCAGTCAATGTAAAATTTCAGACATTACTGATCACCTAGAATATGAAGCAGACCTTTCTGCTGCGGTGTTGCGGTTTTAAAGAGTTTTAAACATGATCGGTTCATTTAAATGAAAATCCGATGGCACTTTAGGTATAAAGTAGGGATTAGTCCCTAACATGTCTGTCATTACAGAATTGTAGGTAAGGATATTTTACTGAAAGGCATGAATTTCACTTACTGTTCTAAAAAGAGGTTAATGCTAGTTGAAGTGTGAACTTCCAGGACAAAAGTTATTTCTGCTTTATAATAATAATAATAATAATAATATTTAACTTTATTTCGACAAGAATGTCATAAAAGCATACATCATTAAAACAGTTAAAAGTAAGCAATAAACTGCAGTAGGATTTAAAAATAAATTTAAAACACATATTGTAGGTGAATGATAGAACAAATGCACCTAAATAAATTATATGTTGTTTCCCCTCCGGATTTTGGAATCCAGCATCAGTCCAGCTCTGCAAAAATAGCTTGATTAAACAAGTTCATACATTATTCACCAAGTACCTTCTTATATTCCATATTGCTGATAGGAATTTAGATACAGCAAAGACCATTACAGGAGAGAGGTCCGTTTTTAGAATTCTATATGCTTGGAAGCAGTGCCTAATCCCCAAATTTTTACATAGCATAATAATCCACCTCCTTTTCAATTTAGAATAAGCGGACGGAAGAACAAAAAATGCACTTCATTTTCCAAGTCTGAGGTGCAACCCGGACAGTTCTTAGGGGAAGAAGGATACCAATTACACGTAAAAGTTCTGATGGGTAGTGAGCCATGCCGCCAATGGAGGTACAGCTTCCTTGCAACAATAGGGCTAACATCGTCTAAGACATGTTAGAATTGATAAAAATCCTTAGTCATCAAAAACATGCCAGTAAGGGTGCCAGAGTGGGGGTTTGACATGAGGCGGGCCAATTTACTTTCACGATACATATCAACCAACTGGTTACGCGAAATTCCACTGCACGCAAGCTCCGGATCGGACCACAATGATGCAAGGCCTAGTTTCTCCAGTCCCTCTCTCACATACTTAAGCCAGGAAAGTTTGCCCACATTCGCGAACCTCAATAAGTCGGCTAACTCCTGCCTGTAATTCCTGAGCTCCGGAGTAACCCAGAGTCTTCGCCAAAAGGTTAATGGCTTAAGACCCAGCTCCTCATCGATGGGTCTAAGGCCCAAATCAAGCCTTAAGGGCATTAGTGGTGTAATCAGGGGCAACGCAGCCAGATGTCTTAAAAACATGTTCTCCGCAACAGAGATCGCAGAGCAGCCCTTGTGTCCCCAAAGTTCACCTCCATAAGTTGCTGCCCCCCCGGCCCGAAGTTTATAAATTTCCAGTAGTGGGCTAAGTGGCTTAGCCGATATTTCATCTGGAGTTTGAGAATACCCCCCGCTATCTGAGTCAGCTTTAATTGCGATTTTAATTGATGCTGGCCCCAGGTCATGGATTCATTCAGCGTAAGCCCCAGATAGACAAAGGTATGAACCCTTTTCAGGCGAACTCCGGCTAACAAGGGGTTTGGGCGTGTTGTTCCCAGAGGGTTAAAAATCATAAATTTCGTTTAAGGTGTTTATTTCCAACCCCCGGTCCCCACAGAAGGATACAAACCCATCCAAAACTCGCTGGATGCCCACAGGTGCCTTTGAGAGCAATAAAGTATCGTCTGCGAACATTATCGCGGAAATCCGACGACCAGCGAGTTTTGGAGCATCACTATCTACTACCGCATCCAGGTGTGAGATTACCCCGTTGACATAGAGGCAAAACAGGGTGGGCGCCAAAACGCACCCCTGCCTTACCCCACTGCCAACAGGGAATCTGCCTGACAAAGCACCGTCTTTCCCACACCTCACTTGCGCAAAGTTCTCGGTATGGAGTCAGATTATCATATTTAATAGCAGGGGCGATATGCCCAGATCCCTGAGCACAATCCACAAAAACTGTGTAAAGTGAGCCACCCTCTATCTTCACTGTCTTCAAGAAGAGCAGGGTTAATCGAAAGATCTGATCCGTGGTGGAAACATTCTCTCTAAACCCTGCCTGCAATGGACTTAGGATGGAATACTCCTTAATCCATACCAACAAGCGATCTAGGATCAACCTCGAAAAAAGCTTTTGGGGTACATCAATATGGCTAATTGGCCTGTAGTTGGCTGGGAGCAGAGGTGAACCCTTCTTGAATATAGGGACTATCTCTGCTCCCAGTCAAGTACTAGGGACCGCCATGCCACCCTGACAAAAGTTATTTCTGCTTTATGTACTGGTTCAAACAGACTATTCACAAGTTAAGAAAGTACTTTATTAAGCTGCCACGGTCTCGACAGTTGTTTGACCGTGGTAAAACTCTGAAGAGTCCTTTAACCGCATCGCTGCAGCGGTTATTTTTCCGCTACGCGGCTTTTTTGTAAAAGCTGCGTTAGATGACGAGCTCAGCTCGTCATCCGCACACGCCCCCCGTGGCTGATGACGAGCTGAGCTCGTCATCAGCATCGAAGGGGTTAAGGAATTTCTTTATAATCTTGGTGGACCAGAGAAAAGGTTGACAGTGTGCCCTTCTGTATTGTGAGATAGCTTCCAAGTAGACTTTCAAGGATTAATAAGAAACCTGTACAGGAGAAGTGTAGAAGGTAAGGTATCACTAGATGTGGAGCCGGGAGGGACTGGGTGTAGATTTTGTTGGGTACCCCAAAAACAGAAACATTCTACTTGGCTTTGTAGGACTTATTGGCAGAAATGGCTCAAGCGCTGTCTAGTTTTTGTCTATTCGGATGAAGCACCTGAATACTCTTACAGGAAAAACCATTCAGAATCGGTAGTGCGTGTATGCATGGTTGTTTTGATAGAAAAAGAAGCTCTGTGAACGAATACTGTCTTGGCCACTAGGACCACCATCCGGCATGGTTCCCTTGTTTGGCGCAGTAGAAGCGGCGATCCAGTCCGAATAATCTCCTCGAAAGAAGGACTTTGGTTTTCTGACTTCCTCTCAACGTTTCTAGGAGGTTCTTGTAAGAGAGGTGGTTCGGACCATCAATCTTCAGGGTATCTTTTCTCTATACCTCCCCTTTTTAATGTTTATTTAGTGCCATCAGAAGATGGTGCTTCTTTAGATTTGACCAAACCAAATCAATGGCCTAATTAGAAGTCTTCTTTCCCTATCTTTAAAGTTTTAGTTGAGAAGATGCAGCATATTTTACCCTCCATAGCTTTATGGTTAGGGTACAGACAGTACAATCCAGAGTGTAATATTTTTTGCCATAAGTCCCACAAGGTCTTTACATACTTTATTATTATTATTTTTAAAGAAGTATCAGACATATTTTCAGTCCTTAGATTGTAGCACCAGAGAAATGTGAATAAATCTTCACTGATTATCAAAGGAAAAGATTAAAAGAAATGTCACTTATCTGTGAGGAAGAGTTGAGCTCAGAGGCCTCCCTTCACACACGTCATGTGACAGAAAGCTTAAGGATGGTGGCCTCCTGGGTGTGGTCATCAGACTGATTATCTCAAAATGGTTGAAGGTTGCTTTTTTGGAATTATGTGACTAGTTTACTAAAATGGGTCTGTTTTAGCTCTAGGATGAAATGAATGAATGAATGAATGAAGTTCTATTTGTATAGCGTATGGCTACCCTTAGGCCTCACAACGCTGTTTAATAGAAGAGCAGAAAAAAAGCAGAGGCCGTAATGCTACGTTCACTATGCAGTTTCTTGGCGCTAGAGGATTCCTGGGCTGGAGAGGACACAGGGGACTATGGGCTGAAAGCTTGTTGGAACAAGAAAGTCTTAAGGACTTTACGGAACTCGATGTGGGAGGGGGAGAGTCTGACCGGGGCGGAAGAGTGTTCCAGAAAGTGGACCAAGAACCGAGAATTTCTGGCCTCCCGATCTTTTTTTCTTGAAGCGGGGATAACTAATAAAGATTCTGAGGAGGAGCGTAAAGCTCTGGAGGGGCAGTAGTTGGTGATGGTAGAGTTGATGAAAGCAGGGGCAGTGCCTGCCCGAGCTTGAAAAGTGAGACAGCCGAGTTTGAAAAGGGCCCGTTGTTTGATGGGGAGCCAGTGAAGGGCAGTAAGAAGGGGTGAAGAGTGATGATATTTAGATAGGCCATGTACCAGGCGAGCAGACTGGTTCTGCACCAGCTGAAGGCGCTGAAGTGCATAGGCGGGAGCACCATTTTAAATAATGTTCCCGTAGTCGATCTTGGATAAGACCATGGCCATTACAATCAGTTTGCGGGCAGGAGGCGGAGAAAAACCGGGATACTTTCCTAATAATGCTCAGGGTAAAGAAACAAGAAGAGACAACAGAACTAATGTGAGAGTGGAGTGTCAAATGATGACTGAGAGTGATGCCAAGGGTCTTAACTGAAAAAGAGGGGGTGGGAGGTGAACCAAGGGAAGGGGGCCAGAAAGAAGGAGACCAGGGGTTGCCACTGCCTCCAGTCAAGATCAGCTCTGTTTTATCCGGGTTGAGTTTAAGATGGATGATGTGCATCCATCCATATGTGGAGGATACTACAATGAACTTTAAGGCAGTATCAGGGATCATAAGGTCTTAGTAAGCCTAAGCATCAACAAACACCAGCACAATCTAAATTTGTTAGAATGATACATTGAATTTCTGTTTCATTTTATAAAGAGAATTAAATATAAAAAATGAAGCAGCTTTTGAAGACATCTCATGATTATTACTATTCTGTAGTAGGGGAGAGGAGAAGGAGCCTCAATCCACAGACCGTTGACAGATTATTAGTGATTTGGGGCCCATGAAATACATGAACTTATGCTAGCACTAAAGAAAACAAGTTACTTACCTGTATCTTTGGTTCCCCAGTATTGGTAACCTTCATAGATTCCCATGCTTTGTATCGTTCCCCGTCGTCGGAATGGGAGCCTCGGTAAATAAAAAAGTATCATAACCATAGGTACAAAAGAGAAAACCAGGCCTACGCCTCATCTCATTTTGTAGCCTACCACCCTCTTTGTGTAAAAGAGCCCAAACTTTCCACAACCACCAATCAGAATAGCCTCACCCCACAGAACCTTCCAGAGAGAGCCTCAGATTTTTCGTAGCCGTTGTGCAAACAGCCACTATCTCAGTAAAAGGCCGAGCTTTCCCAGGGCGCATGGGAATCTATGAAAGTTACCAATACTGGGGAACCAAAGTTACAGGTAAGTAACTTGTTTTCATACCCCAGTATTGTAACTTTTATAGATTCCCATGCTTTGTATCAGAATAGCTAGCAGTAAGTCACCAAAGCACATTTTGTTGTATACCTGGCATCACATAACCATATGACAATTCTCATAGCATACTTTGCTAAATTGTAGACAAGAAATGAAACATTGCTGATACCACAAAATGTGCTTACCAGGATGGAGGGATTGTAGGGAAAGCTCACCTCTCATTGAAAAATATTCCTAGTGACTGCTTGACCAACAGCAGCGTCGTCCCGCCCTGGGGACTCCAGGCAGTAGTGCTTTGTGAAGGTATGTGTACTGCTCCACGTTGCCGCCCTGCATATGCCTTTGATAGCGACTCCAGAGAAAAGAGCCACCGACGATGCAACAGATCTTGTGGAATGCGCACGGACTTTTCTGTCCAGGGGCTTGCCTGCCTCCTGATGGCAGAATTCAATCGCACTAGAGATCCAGCGAGAAATGCCACTCTTTGCTAAAGGAAACCCCTTCTGTGGTGCGCTGTAGGACACAAATAATTGCGATGACTTTCTAAAGGACCTTGTGTGTTCTAAGTAGAATTTCAAGCATCTTTGAACGTCCAAAGAATGTAATGTCCGCTCCGCCGGAGTAGAAGGCCGCGGAAAAATTGACTTTAAGATCAAGGGTTCATTCAAATGGAATTCAGATGGCACCTTCGGGATAAATTTCGGATTGGTGCGAAGGATAAGCACATCTTTTTTGAAATGAAGGAAAGGATCCACTATTGAAAGTGCCTGCAGCTCACTAACTCTTCTTGCTGATGTTAGCGCTAAGAGGAGGGCCAGTTTCCAAGACAGGAATTTCCCGTCCGCCTTATGAACCGGCTCAAACTGAGCTTTCATGAGTTGAGACAACACTAGGTTGAGCTGCCAAATTGGCGGAGGTGGGCGAACTGGAGGATACATCCGAAACAAGCCTTTCAAAAACAATTCGAGAGGACCATAGGGACGGGCCTGAAGAAGTGCGCCGAAACCTCGATATGGCAGCAAGATGCACCTTTACAGAAGAATGTGCCAATCCAGATTTAGCCAATGATAGTATATATGGCAAGATTTGATGAGGCAGAGATTTGAAAGGATGGAGACTTTGTCTTTGACACCACAGGCAAAATCTTTTCCATTTTGCCTTGTATGTTTTATTAGTGCTTGGTGTTCGAGCCTGGGACAAAACCTCTCTACACTCCTTGGGGAGAGTCAGATGACGGAACTCTCTGTGTTCAGGAGCCACGCTTTCAAGTGTAGTGACTTCGGATCCGGATGGAACACCTGACCCTGATCCCTCGATAACAGGGACGGAATCTGTCGCAAGTGAATGGGATGATCCTTGGAGAGTAGAATGAGTTCTGTTTACCAGAAATGCCGGGGCCAAGCTGGTGCAATGAGAATCATCCTGCATGGCTCTGCCTTGATTTTCCTGAGTGCCCGTGGTATGAGGGGGATTGGCGGAAAAGCGCAAAAGAATGCGCCGTACCAGGCAATCGAAAGTGCGTTCCCCAGCGATCCCTGATGGTGAACTTTGCTTGCGTAAAACCGGCATTTGGCGTTCTCCAGAGACGCAAAGAGGTCTATGGTCGGTGTTCCCCAGACCGAGAACACACCCTGCAGGATGGACTGGTTCAATTCCCATTTGTGATTCACCTCTGTCTGGCGACTCAGAGCATCCGCTGTGATATTGAGAGAACCTGCCAGGTGTTCGGCCTGCAGATTGATCTTGTGAAGAATCGCAAAATCCCAGATTCTTTGAGCTTCTTTGGACAGAGTTTGTGATCTTGTCCCACCTTGTTTGTTGACGTAGTGTATGGCCGTCGTATTGTCCGTCCTCACCAGCACTGTTTGATTACGAACTCTGGGAAGGAAAGCTTCCAAAGCTAAGCGAATGGCCGTCAATTTCAAAAAGTTTATATGGCATTGGCGTTGCTCTGGACTCCAGTGCCCGCTGACTTGAAGCTCTCGGAGCACAGCTCCCCAGCCTTCCAAGGAGGCATCCGTGGACATGATCATAAGAGATGGTGGAATTCTGAATGTCAGCCCTTCTGCGATGTTGTCCTTTACCAGCCACCACTCGCATGCCTTTCTCATTTCTGGCGTTACCAACACCTTGTAGTTGAAAGAGCCCTCTGCTTGGCACCCTTGTTTGTCTAGTTCCTCCTGCAGAGGACGCATTCGCAGCCTGCCATGCGGTATTAATGGTATACAAGATGACATCGACCCGAGCAGGGACTTGTAAAGCCGTACTGAAAGGCATTTATTTGTCAGCACCTGGCGTGCCATGACGATCAATGTCTGCGGACGTTCGTCTGATGGACGAGCTGTGCATTGCTTCGTGTCCAAAATGGCCCCAAGGAATTTTGTGGACCTGGAGGGTTGCAGAACTTGATGAAAAGCTGGTGGGCTTCGAGATGTAACTGTCCCAGATGTTTCGTGCGGTTGGCGCCTGGAGCTCTTGTTGGAGGAAGATCTTGGAATTCCAACGTATGGCCACTCTGAACAATATTCATTACCAACAGGTCCGATGTTATACTCTTCCAGCTGTCCAGACAAAAAGATATCCTGCCCCCCCCACTGATGTGACTGGGAGGGGAGGAACAGTAGTAAGAGCCAGGAGGCCACTATTGTCTCTTGGCATTGTCGCGGCCATGGCGGTTCTGACACCCTCTCTGAGATTGGCGAGAGAAAGACGCCGAATGGCCCTGGCGTTGGTTCGGATATTGAGTCCTATAAGACTGCGAAGACTGAGATGAATACCTCTGCTGGTTGTTGCCTCTATTAGAAGAGAAACCCCTGCCTCGTGCACCTTTAAATGTGACCTTTCGATAGTTCAATGACCCCAAGGATTTAGCTGTGTCTGTATCCTTTTTAATACTTTGCAGGGCATCATCAATATGCTTACCAAAAAGCATTTCACCGTCGAATGGGAGGTCCAGGATCTTGTTTTGGACCTCCTGACGAAACCAGGTGGCTCGCAACCAGCCCTGACGGCTCAACACCGCCGACCCTGCCAAGGCACGAAAAGCCGTAGAAGCTATATCCATAGCACAATCAATAACTTCTGAGGATGATTGTTCTCCCTCCATTAGTACTCTCCTGGCCTCTTCCCTTGATGAGTGGCAGTTGTTCCACAAATGGCTCCAAGTCACACCACATCTGGCCGTCGTATCTGCCTAGAATGTCTAGAGCATTTGCTGCTCGAACAAGCAAGCTGGCCATGGAAGAAAACCTCTTCCCCACGTTATTCAAGCGCCAACCGTCCTTGTCCGGAGGCGTAGTCAGAGGCGTTGATGGGTTTTTGGATTTGCTCTGTTCTGCCTGCGAGATCACCAAATCAGGATTAGGTTGTCCAAGAAGACACGCAGGGCTGCCATCTGGAGCCTTATATTTCTTCTCCAGCCGGGGAAGAACAGGGATGACAGTGGCCGGATTCTGCATGATCTTGATCCCTTCATCCCACACATGCTCAATTATGGGAATGGATCTGACAGATTTTCTGAATTGTTCTTTGAAATCATATAGGAAACAGTCAGACTGCTCTGTTGTAACTGGCAGTCCGAACATTTTCGATGCTCTTGCCATGAGGTTATGGAACCCCCCAATATCTGCTGGCGGCGATACGGACGTATCCCGTCCAGTGGCGTCCGGATCTTGCAACACACTCTCACCGGGATCCAAGTCTGGGTCCTGCAATGGATCAGTCAAAGGATCTGCATGTACTTCCTCATCGGAAGATGTATCCTGCAGAACAACATTTGTTGGTTTAGGGTCCGTTGTCCGTGATAGCACAGCTGGTATTACCACTGGTGGTGTCTGAGGTACCACCTGTGTTGGAGGTAGCATGACAACTGGCTGTGCCTGTGGCAGCACCGGAGCAGGTCGTCGTTCAGGGTGTACTGTAGGTTGTGATGGACACCTGGTCCTGTAGTCAAGCAGCATCATTTGTAAGTCAGAGACTAGAGAGGCCTGCATGGCCACCATATCCTGGCCCAACCCTGGAGGACGTCGCTCAGGAGGAACATAGTGATGCCCCTGTTGTTCATACGCATGCTCATAGTATTCCTCTGTGTCAGTCTCTTGTAATTTTACATTCAAATCAGAGGGACTGTAGGCATCCCCATAATAGCCTGCAAATTCCTCCTCTTCATCCGACTCGTCATCCAGAAGCATTGATGGTGGAAGAGACGAAACCCGTCTAGGAGACGTCATTTCTGGAGTAATTTTCAGTTTTTGTAATGGAAACTGCAATTTTTGACCCGTCGACGTCGCCGTAGCCACCGTCGTCGACGGAATCGTCGACCGCACACTGGACTTAGTCAACGGAGTCTTTATCGTCCTCGACGGCATTATCGTCGACGGTTTCGTAGTCTAGCTCGACGTCTTCACCATTAGCGTCGTCGTTGAAGACGTCGTTGTCGTAGTCTTCGAGGCCATCGACAACACCGTCCCTGACACCATTATCGACGACGAGGAAGAAGTCATTGTCAACGAACAACCAGGTACCTTAAACGCCGACGGAGTTGTCGACGTCGACCCCGCCATCGTCGACGGTCCCGTCGACGGAGTCGATGAACTAGTTGAAATTTTAAGGGAAGGAATCGTCGACATACCAGATGTTTTCGTCGTCGACGGAAGCCGTTTTTTCTCAGGCATGGTCCCTGGAGTAACTGCAGTTTTTTCCTTTTTGGACGGAGAAGTGATAGAAACCTCCTTTTTGTCCTTTGCGTCTGTGTCCAATCCAGTAGCATGTCTCATCCTCTCCTTTTCACTTCCGTGAGGAGATTTCATGGGACCAGCCCTCTCAGACCTGTCAGAGATCTTATGAGGGGCCTTGATAGGGGGCTCGGCTGAAGTAGAGGGAGGAGACCTACCCCTCTTCCTGGATCTCCTAGAGGAAGACATAGAAGTAGAATCTTCCTCATCCGAAGAGAGCACCTCCTTCCGAGTCTTCATCTTCTGCAGCCAGGTCAGAAGCCGGCCCTCCCTGTTTTGCAATGTCTTTGTAGAGAAGGTTCTACAAATTTTGCAGTCTGTGGCCTTGTGGTCCGGGTATAAGCAATAAATACAGTTCTCATGCTTATCTTCTACAAAAAGCCTCTTTTTCCCACAAGACGCACAGGACCTGAAGAAAGCCTTCTTTTCCTTGTCAGACATAATTGAATTGTAGATGAAAAGTTGAATAAGTTGAATAGAATGGAAAACTGAGCAGAGCTCAGAGGAGACTCCCTAGCACAACGTGCGGTAGAAAATCTGAGGCTCTGAGGCTCTCTCAGGAAGGTTCTATGGGGTGAGGCTATTCTGATTGGTGGTTGTGGAAAGTTTGGGCTCTTTTACACAAAGAGGGTGATAGGCTACAAAATGAGATGAGGCCTAGGCCTGGTTTTCTCTTTTGTACCTATGGTTATGATAATTATTTATTTACCGAGGATCCCATTCCGACGACGGGGAATGATACAAAGCATGGGAATCTATGAAAGTTCCAATACTGGGGTAATTAATGAATACTTTATTAAAACAAGTGGGTAATACTACGATGCGCAAAAACATTGCACTTACACGACATTAAGCAAAGGTGGGCAGGTACCCAAGTCACAGCCCAAATAGATAGATGGCTAGTCCGTGCCATCTTAATAGTTTTAGGCATGAGACACTCCCAGTAGACAAGCGAGGGAAGGTCGAGATTTTTGCATTTAATTAAGGATTATTCTCTAATATTTCTAATAAGCTGATGATTATCAAACAGCCTTAAATCATGAAAATAGGGCAGCACACATGTATGACTGCACCAGCAACGCTTAATCTTCAGATGGCTGTACCTGTTCTGCAATCACTAGTAAGTGTGATGCGAGTACAAGACAAAATTGGCAATGGGCTTTTCAGCAAGCAATTAAAAAATAATTCAAATAAGTTGCAATTAATGCAGAAAGGTGTGCCGTTTTCCAGCACAATTTGCTCCTAAATAATAACACAGATACAAGAAAAGTGGCTCAATAAGAAAACTTTCTGCAGGAGTGTGGAGTATTAAAAAAAAGGCTCACACTGCATTCTGTGATGTAGGTAGCAAGATCCTGCTCCAGGAGGGACCGCTGTGACTCCGAAGCCTTCAACTCAACCTCCTTTTGACTAAGGACAGCCTCAACCTCCGACACGCGCCGATGCAGTCGAGTCATTTCCTGCTCCATCTGAAACACATAACAGAAAACACAAATCACTAATTATGTTAGCATGTATACATAATGAAGGAAAGGAGGAAGGGAAAATACAATCAGTAACTATTCCCAACATATCAGTAATGAAATATGTCATTTTACAAAACAGTAAAACAAGAATGACAGGTTTACTTGTGTGTCAGTAATATCTGGGACTTTTAATAACTGATTGGTAAGACGTGGTCTTTAATGCACACCAAGGGAAACTCACATTCACCCTTCTTGGATGGCTAGGGATTATTACAAGCTTGGTAAATTAGTCTCCCATTCAGAGACCGATATTCAAATATGACCGGGTACATATAATGAATACTCATACTAAAATCTTAGAGGCACCATGCAGCAACCAACTAATGACTCTTTGCAAACATCCTGAATGATGTACAGCCTTTGAAGAATTGCAAGGTGAGTATGAAAAAGAAGATTGTACAGGAAGAAATTACCTATGACAAACCATTTCCATCTGGATATTTATCCTACACCTTCTCGGGGGAGTTCACGCTACGCCATCAAGATCTTTAATATTCTGAAGCTTCATATAAAGCAGTGAAAAAGAATTTGAGCTCACTTGGCTTCAGAACGGAAAAAGACTGACAGTAACAAACTAAATGCTGTGGAAAGCCCACAGAGTTTAAAAATATCCTTGTGAAGGAGAGTGAGCAATCACGACATGCAGAGCTGGTCTCCCAAACTCTGCTACCGCATGTGCAAAGGGTTTAATTTATACATATGCATATTTGTATTGCATAATTGCGGAAGCAAGTTAACAGATGTGCTAGTCAAAATGTATACAACAGCAGAGGTTGACGGATAGTGTCCAGACAGTTACAGGGTTCAGTTCACATTATGAAGACGCTATCAGATTGGAGGTAGAAAATGAAAAATGTGATGAGACTGGGGCAGGAGACTATGAGCAAACTGAGCCTTGATTGATGTTTGGACAGAGATGTGGTGAAGACCAGGAGAGTCTGAATGTGGGGTGATTGAGGAAAACGCATTTTTACAACAACAAAAACAGCAATTTGGAGTGGCAATGTGATTGATTCAATGATCAAGTGTAATACAAACATAAGGCAGGCAAGGGTAAAGGAAAGCAAATTGTGGTTGTTTAGTGAACCGGAGCCAACACGAAGGAACCAACAAATGTATACAGACGTACAACTACAGAAGCCAGGATTATCAGGTGGGAGAATTTGATGTCACAGGAACTGGGGAAAAAGCATAAACCAAAGAAGGATAAATATTTAAATCAACTTCTTTACTTTTCGTCTGTAAGCCTGTTCTCATGCTCAACATGTGAGCATCCCTTCTATCTGCCAGTGGGAGAAAACATGCTTTGCTTGCCAATACTACACAAGCATGCATACATCATGTGTGTTTTCAGTATTCTGCAGATGGGATCACTTGATGAATCGTTGGGTTGGCAAGCTCACTTCGCTCTGGTATAGGAGGTTTTCTGAGTTTCATTGAGAATAAAATGAGAAATGGTGCTTGACACAGCTCAGCTATACTATCTTCCATAGTCTAATGGTAACGCTAGTGGAAGGAAAGAAAAATGCTTCATCACTGTAATTCTTGAGAGAAATCTAGAAAAAGAATCTGAAGGAGAAACTGGGGGACAGAGGTTGTCTATAGTTCGGTAGAAGGTGAAACGGCAATTTTAAATAACAGGAAGCATAAATCCTTAATAGGGGTGCATAAAACCGGTGCCTATGCATATAATGGTCTATGTTTTCTAACAAAAACAAATACTAATGCATCTAATCTTAAATCAATCAATCATAAATCTTTATTTCGCCATTTTAGCCATAAAAGAGAGCCAGAACATATAAAAACTGAAATTTCATGGATGACTGATGATTCATTCTTGCAGACATAAAAAGTTAGTAGCATTACTGTAGCCAAGTGGGTATAAGAAATAGACAATACATATTATAATTTAAAGCATAAAAACATGTAGTATTTCAATAATTTTAAAACTATTTCTTACAGGTAGCTACTCTACACAATTTAAGGGATGGCAATTAAGTGCCTTCGCTTATGCCACATACCAGCCAGAAATTGTGAAACAGCAAATCCAATTGGTCTGGTTGTCTCTGTTTTGAGTATTCTAAAAGCATGCATGCACTGTACAAGCCAGTACCTCCTGGACTTGAAGTATGCAGGACAAAAGAAGAGAACGTGTAGATCCTTTTCTATGTCACAGTTACAACCAGGGCAGTTTTTTTGGGGTAGAGGAAGACCATCTACTAGTAAAGGCTCTTAACAGTAGAGTACCATATCTCCATTGTAAATATAGTTTCCTAGCTAAGATGGGGTAAATGTCTTCCATGGACTGCTCAAAATGATAAAAGTCTTTAACCGTTAAAAAAGAATCAGTTAGGGTGCCAACATGGGAATTATAAAGAACATCAGTGAGTTTACTATAAAAAAATATCCTCGATAGGTGCTTGCGTGAGACTGTATTACAACCCCTCTCGGGGTCATACCGTAGGGCAGGTACTCCTAGCCTCACACATTCATTCTTGATAAACAGAAGCCAAGGAATTTTCCCTGCACTAGGAAAGGTTAGTATTTCTTTAAGTTCCAGCCTGTAATTTGACAGCTCCGGTGTTGTCCAGAGCCTGCGCCAGAACCTTAGGGGTTGGAGCGCTAGCTCCTCATCAATAGGTCTCACCCCCAAGTCAAGCCTCAAGGGAAGGAGTGGAGTACTAGATGGTAAGGCCAGTAGTTGTCTTAAGAATTTGTTTTCTGTCTTACTAATGTCAGCCCTACAAGAATAACCCCATAATTCGCCACCATACATTATCGCCCCCCTTGCTTGCGTTTTACAGATCTCCCGAGGTGGACCAACGGGTTTGATAGTCTACCTATTGGAAAGCTTGAGGATTCCCCCTGCAAGTTGGGCCAGTTTCAATTGAGATTTGATTTGCTGGGGGGCCCACGTCAAGCTCTCATTGATGGTTACCCCCAGATAATCAAAGGACTGGACCCTTTCCAGTCTAGTTGTACCTATACTAGGGTTTGGCCGAGTGGTAGCGGGGGTCTGAAAATCATGAATTTGGTTTTAAGAGCATTTATCTCCAAACCCCATTCTCTACAGAATGCCTCAAATCCGTCCAAAATGCGCTGTATCCCCATCGGGGACTTGGACAGCAAGAGGGTATCATCTGCGAACATAATCGCAGGTACCCTACTACCCGCCAACTTTGGGGCATTGTTTTTCCGCACTCCGTTAAAATGGGTGATTACCCCGTTGACACAGAGGTTGAACAGGGTGGGGGCTAATACGCACCCCTGCCGTACCCCCCTGTCAACGGGAAATCTAGATGACAATGCACCATTCTTCCCACACTTGACTTGAGCGAAATTCGCCTCGTGTAGCCTCATCAGCATAGTTAAAAGGTGAACCGGAATGCCCAACTCAAGGAGCACAGACCATAGTTTCCCCTGTGGAACTAAGTCAAAGGCAGAGTGTAGGTCCACAAACACCATGTAGAGGCTGCCACCCTCTAACCTCACCGTTTTCCAGAATAGTAAAGACAAACGGAAAATTTGGTCCATGGTGGACGTGTTCTTCCTAAACACTGCCTGATACGGGCTGAGGATTGAGTGCTCCTCTATCCAGTCCTGTCGAAGATCTTTTTGCGAAGGCAATGTCTTGAGAAAGCCGACGCTCCATCAGAGTTATTTCATGATCCAATAGTGAGTTAGCTCTAATGATAAAGTTATCCAACGTCCCTGCAACATAACCACTCGAGGTCAGTGCCTTACTCCTGCTTTCCCGTCCAGGCATTTCCCTGAAACAGGTATAAGTACAAGCAAGAACTTAGAGTGCCGACTTAACCTCGGTGTGGGGCAGGCAAGATGAAAGAGGGGTGGCCCAGTCAGGTCTACTCCAGGCTGCAACGGGCTGAAATGGGCCCACCCTTGGCCCAGGCTTCGACCGGAGCTCGCCCGCGCACGTTCCGCGAGGCGGTGGGTGTGGTTAATTATGTACCAGCAGGTGTAGGCGGGAAGAGGACACAGCCGGTGGCAAGAATGGGCTGCTGGTCCTCGCAGTCCCGTCAACAATGTGGAGCAATCACTGAAGACCCAGGTGAACTGCTGCAAGCGGCTTCCGCGGAGCGGGGGCCGCGAGCAGTCTTCGTAGCGGCAGGCAGGGGACACAGCTGGTGGCAAGAATAGGCTGCTGGTCCTCGCAGTCCCGTCAACAACATGGAGCAATCACTGAAGACCCAGGTGAACCGCTGCGTGCGGCTCCCGCGGTGCTGGGGCCGCGAGCAGTCTTTGTAGCGGTAGACAGAAGGGGGGGAAGAGGACACAGCTGGTGGCAAGAATGGGCTGCTGGTCCTCGCAGTCCAGTCAACAACATGGAGCAATCACTGAAGACCCAGGTGAACTGCTGCGAGCGGTAAATTCTCCAAGATCCCCCCTAGTAAGTCTTAATGTCTTAATGTCAAATTAACTGAAAGGGTTCCTCTGATCTCTTTCTATCAAGGTGCCTCTTGTGACCCTACTGGATCGCTGTTCTTCATGTAGAATCCAAGTAATTGGAAGAAATGGTGAATATTACAGCTAGCTCCCGGTTTTCTTTTTGCCATATGCCATCATTAGAAACAACGCTCAAAACATACCTACAGGACTGTATTCCAGGATTCAATGGATAGCAGGAGTTGACTAATTTTAGGTGGACTGATGCACAACTTGCAATGTCCTTGTATAGTTTCTGTTTTAAGATTTGGAGGGGAGACAGAAGTTACTGTAGGAGATTTCACTATCTGTCTCTCTCAATGGACCATCAGTCTCGAAGATTTAACCCATTGAGTTGTACTCAATAATAATATAGATAATCTCAATGAAGATACTGACCATCGACAACTAGTTTGTTTATAATCCAATCTTGAAGAGGGAAAATCATTTACATAGACACAAAAAAAGAAGTGACCAGGATTACATACAATTCTATGAGACATTAGCAGAAGGCATGATTAGCAGACTTTTTTGTACACCGTGCAAAAAGTCAGTTTATATAAACCAAAAAATGCAGATGTAAATAGTATGATACTTAATGGAACAAAAGCAAATATTGCACCTGCCTTACATCACAGCATAGGAAGAAAGATAATTGTCATGCATTTTATGTGATGAATTGTATCAATCCCTTTGATAGGTAATAGTACAATGGGTCTACATGAATCACATATGCTTTAAAGCTACCTTGGGATGCAGGCGACACGTAGATACATTCCTTCCTGAATTCTCTAACAGACCTATATATTTTAGAGGTGTCCTTATCTTCACAGAAGACAGACACACATTTTAGCATAAATAGCTTAATGGATTCCTTTCCTTTAACTAATTTCCAATAAACTGAATATTTACTCTTGAATGTTATCGCCCAGGGAGCCTGCTACCTTTATTATTGCTAACACTTTGCTAGGATTGTGACTAATAATAACTTCTATGTTTAATCCCTACCAATAAAAAGTGCTTCTCTGTAAAAAAAAAAAAAGGGATTTAACACCATTAGGTAACTAGTAGACATGCCCAGTATTACACACAGCAAGCCTCACACACTAGCATCTGTACAACAGATGCCAAGAATGCTTTTCATAGACCGGCCTGATTTGCTTGGTAAGGGCACTAGCACTTTCTAGGATTTCATGATGCGTTTAGGCCTAAAGAGGGCCTTCCATCAAAAAGTAGAACCACCAATTGCTAAAATTGGCAACAAAACTGTACTACAGTAATTACAGACAGGAAGTTCCTAGAATTGGAATTAACTTATTGGTTGAACACGGTTCCCCATCTTACAGAACAATGGAGATACTCCAAGGCGACTCACCACATCACTTGCCCTTTCAAAGGAGGGGTGCAGCCACACAGTCACAAGTGCTTACTGGCATGAAAGCAGGACAAGTCGTCCTAATGGAGTCTCTTGCTGCCCAGCTATGGAGATTTGTGAGACACCTGGTGTCATTGGGGAATGTGGAAGAGATGCTGAGCATGTCCCAAGCGTGGATCCAAAGACAGCATGTGAAGAGGATGAAGGAAGTAAATGAGCTCCAGTGGAATTTTCCTCATGTGATTATATAAGATCACAAACTTCTGCACTAGTTTAGGATGAATGCCTCTTTCAGTGCTTGTATGTGACCTCATTACTCTTTTTTATTTGTTGTTGAGCCCTTCAGCCTTCTGAGGTACGTGAATGGCAGACACAAAGAAGCACCATCCCTAGACAAGTCCGCTCATCTAAGTGTACACAAGGTAAAGTCTTTTTGGGAGGTCACCTTCCTGACTCGCATCTGACATTTGAAGGTAAAGGAACTGGCACAGGACTCTCCGGTACAGCCCAAGCTTCAGCCAATCTAGGTTACAGCCATAAGTTTACACCGTTAGGGATCTATCTCTTTAGAGTGGACCTCAGATTGTCAAAGTACATAGAATGGCTACTGCATGGCAGACAGGATGACACCTTCATGTTGCCAGATTAGGAACAGCTAGAATTGACTTGGCCAGCTCAAATGTTCTCATATCACTCAACCAAGTGACGGTGTTTAGTGCTCACAAGGCTCTTAAGACTTTCCACTGATACACCTGCATTTCTATCCTCCTTAAAGTGCATGCCCTATCAACCCTCAAGGGCTGAGGAACATGGTCTCGAGTCTCTTCCCAAGAAGAAGGTGAGCATCAATGGCATTTGGCAATCTAAGGGCTACATCCTGATATGCATTCTGGGATTTCCCAGATCTACAGTGGTTGGATTTCTAACCCAGAAGTGCAAGGACCTAGTTCAATGCACTACGCTGAGCAAGAAATAACTTTTGGACTGCAGACCTGATACTAACTCACTAAGTAGATCTGCAGAGGCAGCGTTGTGAGGTTACTTATCAATCCCATAAATGTTTCAGGGAAAAAGAGGTGATCCAAACAATCTTTCGTTCTTGAACACAATCAAGCCTAGTACTAGGAGCCACAGGGATTTGTTTAACATTTTTACTTAAAAAGTCTAGTGCTTAAAATGTGCATGGTAACCACACAGCATAAACTATAAACGCAACTATTCAATGCATAAGTAGCGAGAATAAAATGAACATGTCAGGTTTAGAAAGCTCCTAGCATGATAGCACTCTCTAGCTATTCTTTAAGTGCTACTCTATACTTTTAGTCATAGTAATTAATAGTGAGCTTGCTTCTCAAGTTTAAGGATGATCGCAGGTTATACCTGCTGACAGCTAAAGCAGCTGTCCGTTCCTCCAGGGAATGAAATGGACTCTAGTCAAAAGAGCATCCACTGGTAGGCTTCCAGGCCAAACTCCAGTTGAGAGTGGATGATTCAGCCTTCTAGCATGATCTCTGTTGATAATCTTAGCATAAAGACCTCTACTAATCTATGGTCAAAATATGGACTTTATATGGAGTTTGACTGCTGATCTTGTATCTACAAAGTAAACACACAAGAAAACAGACAAAGGGCTTGATTTAGAGGAAGGAGGACAGCCTTAACTCAGTCAGGGTGACAGAGTAAAATGCTGCATCACACTGAAGGAGTACCCACTTGCCATGTTAGATATATACACTGGTCTAGTACACATTTTTTACATTGGCAGGAACTGCTGTCACAGGAATTACTGTCAATTCATTGAAAGTTTGATGTGCGGCAAGTCAACATTATGGAACTGTATGGAACACGTACATTTTTTTTTAAATGACACCCCCATGCCATGGGAGTTCTCATGTCATGGAGGTCATTTACACATTTTCACTAGCCAGTTTTAGAAGACAGTGATTGACAATGAAAACTGGTTATTTGACCACCCACTCTTAATCAGATGGGAGGTCACATGTGTAGGAGAGTAGGGTCTGCAATCCTATGATCACCCAGATTTTTTTGCTTTTGTTTCACTGGTTTACGACTTTCTCTGGCTGTGGGCCTGTCAATCAGACCCACAGCCTGGCTGTTCTCTCTCTAAATTACAACATGTACCCTAGGTGCATTTACCAATTGGTACTGGGCCACCTTATCAGACCCTGTAACTCAGGGCATAGGTGTACCCAGGGCCTACCAGGGGCTGAAGCATGTATTATGCCACCCCTGGCTGGCCTCCTAAATTTGACACAACTGGCTGCATGACAGCTGGGGCAAAGTCGTGTAAGCACCCTTTGCTGTAGATATAGTATACCTATATCTAACCCTAAAAATGGACACACAGATTCCTATCAGTCACTCCTATGGCAGGCCTTGACAATCCTGAAGGCAGAGTGCTTGGAATCGTGTGAGATGGTGCTCTGGCATGAGCTGAGCCCGTCTGCAGCTTGCGGAACCAAGTCCTAATAGCTGTTCCATGATATCGCATACCATATACTCTTAAGTGCATTATAATCCTCGCGGTTAAATGCTATCTTTGGTATTGCTTTATCAAAACATGTCGAGTAAGGTGTCATACGAATTGGAATACTAACCCCTCGCCAATTCTGGCGACGGGGTTAGCATTCCACCCTTCTAGAGGGACACGACATGTAGGTAACTGTGAACCCCGGTTAAAGTTAAACGAAGCCTCAGCTCCACAAAATGGATGCTGCCACCACAGACACGAGTCTGACCTCCTGCTGCTGGGAGTCCTTCCAGCGAGGAGAGCTTGGACAAAGGGTTTCCTGTCCGGGGCGGTGCTAGCACCATCCCAGACAGGGTTTTGTGTATCCTGGGTAGGCAGGGCTTTACAGGAAGGTGACTGCTGAGTGGCACCCCGGTGCTCACTACGCATAGGCCGGTCAGAACCAGTTCCAGGGGCACACCAGCCCCTGGCCTGGGGAAAGTCCGGCATGGGAGAGGGGTGTAACCACCCCCCTCCTAGTCCCACCCATAGGCAGGACCTAGTCACCGGGTCAGCCCCTTTTCTTAGTATAAAGATAGGAGCGGGCCCCCTGTTCAAATTAGATCATCTTTGGAATCAAGACACGACTTTCTGCAAAAGTACTTCAAGATTTCTTCTTCAAGATTCTCCCTTGTGGCTAAGAAGTAGTCACCCTGCATCCGCAGGCACCATCTTAAGAACACTGCGGTCTGCTGCAAGTCCTTCCTCAGGAATCCGACGACACAGCTCGACGAGACCCGGCTTCCCTGGCACCTCTGACCTCTACTCACCTCTACAGCCAAGCTGAGAACCGTGAGTGCGAGGGACCGACGATCGCCAAGACTGCACGACTTCTTTACAGCACGCCCGCCGAGTGTTCCACTGGTGAGTGCTTTGGGGTCCGAGAAGCCCCGACCCTGAGCAGCTCCAGCACCGAAGATCAGCCTCCCAGCATCTCCACGATCTGCGTGGGGCCCTTCTGCTTTTTGCTGCTCACCGCGTTGTTTGGCTACTAGCCGGCTGGCTTGTGGCCTTCTTAACGACGCCCGACGACATCACTGCTGCTGGTCTGGTTGCTCCAGACTGGCCCTTGCTTCCTTCCAAAAGAGAAGCACCTCCTGGTCCACTCCAAACGCCATTTTAGGTCCACCGCGTGCCAAGGCTTTGTTGCCCAATCCTGGGTCCAGCGACGCCGACAGCTTCATCCATCGTGGGACAGCTCGCTCCTCCATCCTGGTCGCCGACAACGCCTCCTGGTCCGTGAGATCTGCAGAGCACAGCGTCACCCACTCACCTAGTCGAGGTGACTACCATCCGGTGCCCTTCCTGGTGCCACCTGACTACTGGCTAGTAGTCCCGAACTTGGTCCCCTCTGCTTTCAGGTGTCATCTGTCTTCAAGATCCAGGCTCGGATCACTTCGAACTCTCTTCACTGGTCACCTGCCAGCATCTTTCTTCCAGTCTCCTGGTCCGTCTACGAGGATTCCCGACGTCTTTTGAGACATATGCAGCTGCAGCCCCTGGGCTAAGTAACTTCGGCATTTCGGTGCCCCAGCATAGCCTCACTATCCAAGGGTCAGAATCCACTTTTATTTTCCTCCTACCAGGTCGGGTTCGCCCGAGAACACTAACTTTGCATTTACTAGCTACCATAGACTTTGTCCCGCATCACGCGTGAGAGTGCACACTCTGCACCCGAGTCCCCTGGGTCTCCTAGAAGTAATCTAACGATTCTATAGTCAAGTCCTAGCGATTCCAAAGCCTATTAGTACTGTACTTACCTGCTAGTAATTTCGCATTCCACTTTCGGAGTATATGGTTTTCCGTGCCCCTCGGGCATTTGTATATACTGTGCTAACCTAAGTATTTTCGTAAGAGTTTTGTTTTGTGCTTAGTACCCTGTCCTCATAAAGAGTACAGGGCTGTTGTGATTTTAATAAATACACTGTTTATTTTCATAACACTTGTGTGGTGTCCTTTCACTTGGTGTTCAAGGGGTATATGTGTGGTATAACAGCTGGCTTAACACGCCCTCTCGAGTCTTTAGCCTTAGACTGCTCGTATCCACGCTACTAGGATAGCTGGTCTATAAGGTTGACTTACAACCAATCATCAATAAGGGTTGTTTGGACTGATACAAAGTGCTCACTAGAATAGTGAACATTATATATCAGGCCAACTTCTCACAACATGGCCAAATCACCACCTCCATAGGCACCCTACATTAGAGGGGGAAGAAGGCTTTTCTTATGGTATCAACAATGGATCAAAATAATCTCTGATGCACAAACCCTCACAGTGATTAGGAAAAGCTGTGTTCTACATCACTCCTAGCAGGCTCCAGCTGGCCCAGCTCTGTTTTAGTGCCACTGGAACTTTTAAAGCTGACCAAACCTCTATCAACATCAACAGCGACAATCACAGCCATGGAAATGCAGCTCTGATATTATTTCGGTTACCTCCAGCAATTCCTTTTGCACACAGAGGAGGAATCCGCTCAACAACTTACTTCCCTGCAGAAGTTCAAGATATAGACATGGGATCAGGTCGAAACGTAAATGACTGCGTTAAGTAGAACTACAGCATGCTTACTTCTTTGTGCCCTAAACGCAGAATACAGACACCTCACTTCCACAACGGAAAAACTGCAGTAACAATATACAACACTGACCTTCAGCTTAAGCACACATTCGGCAACAGAGACTTACCCACTTCCTTGCTTGATAGCTACCTTTACATTTACTTTTCACATTTATTTTTTCTAGTTCTGAGCTTTAGCAAGGTAACTGTAGCCTGACACCCACAATTAGGACTCTATATGATCTTGGATTCTCAAGGAACTATATAAAAATCTCCTTGAAGTATTCAACAAGGATTCCATTCATTTAGGCCATTCTGGACTTGTAAAAGCCTTCCTTGCCACCAAAGAGGTCCATCAGTTAGACCATGAACTAGTATCTAGAAAGGATTATGTCAGCTTGGTGGTTCCAGATGCTTCGAGACCACAGGCAATATGTAGCTTTGTGGTCCCACATTTGCTCCCTCCATCGGTCATCAGCTGGTGGAGAGTCAGTTTAAGTTAGTCCTAGTTTAGACAGGTTCCAGAGGCAGACCTGAGACTGTAGAACCATGCTTTCTACCTTGTGATGTGGTGCCCTTTTCAACTACCACAGTCACAAATCACATTCAGGATAAAATCATAAGATGTTGCTCATGGGGGCAGTCATGGTCAGAAGCTGGGGTGTTTTGTTATTTCTCGGTATCTTGTGTGAAGGATAAGATTTGTAATTTTACTCCAAAGTATTTTACCGCTTTGCCTCGGCCCAAATTCTGCCGCAGGGCGCCGGAATTTGACGCGTGCGCAGATCGGACGGCCCCCGGCAGTCCGAGGCATACGCCCACCATGATGTCGGATGGCTGGGGGCCGTCTGACGCATGGAAGGGGTTAAGCAGAAGGTAGCCCTTCTGCTTGAATTCTATGGCAGGACCGGAGGCTCAGATTATGCTTTTCTTTCTTCGCAATTTATTATCATCAAAAAACACAGCAGCCTCAGAAAAGCTTCAAATAATGCTTAAACGCAGAAACAAGAAGCATTTTATATAAAACATAAGAAAAATCCATGGAAAAAACTACAACTCCAATGAGTCCGTCAAACAGTCCAATCATAGTCCTTCCATTATGTCCACAGGGTCTAGATAATCAGTCCCTCCTCGCTCTTCCTCCTCTTTCTTCGCTGCTCACGCAGCCAGTTAAGTACCTCAGACTTATTAGGTCTCGCGACCTATCGATGCGCGCAAGCGCATCGAGCGTAGCGAGAATTCATGTGGCGAAAACATCTTCAAACCAAAGGGCTTTCAGCCCCGCGGTTTTCATGCAGTGCCCGTGTACATGCACGCGCATTGCATCCAAGCCCAGCCCAGTCCTCCCCTAGCAGCACTCCTCCCACGCCAGCAACTCCCCCCTCCCACACCAGCACCTCCCCTCTCTCGCATTCGCGCCAACCGGCTTCTCCTCCCCTAGCAGCACTCCTCCCACACCAGCATCTCCCCCCTCCCACACCAGCACCTCCCCTCTCTCGCATTCACGCCCACCCACCAGGCTCTCCCGCCCCCATCAGGCTTCCCTCCCAATCCGCCTGCCTCCCCTCGCGCATTCACGCTCCCCCACCAGGCTCTCCCGCCCCCATCCGGCTTCCCTCGTAATCTGCCTGCCTCCCCTCGCTCGCATTCCCGACCCAGGCTCTCCCGGCGGCTTTCGTTTTCCGCTTGATTGCCTTCCCTGCTGCTGCTCGCATCGCACTCTCTCCTCCCCCCTCACGCTCCCCCACCAGGCTCTCCCGCCCCCATCCGGCTTCCCTCGTAATCTGCCTGCCTCCCCTCGCTCGCATTCCCGACCCAGGCTCTCCCGGCGGCTTTCGTTTTCCGCTTGATTGCCTTCCCTGCTGCTCGCATCGCACTCTCTCCTCCCCCCTCCCTTTTCATCCGCTTTCATCAGGCTCATCTGCTGCTGCCATTCTCCCCTCCCTTCTCGTTGTATTTCCTTCTCGTATTTTCTTGTTTTCATTCCTGTTCGCCAATGCTACTTTGAATCCATTCTAAACAGGCAAAAGCACTTGTGTGTGTTTTAAAAGCATGCCATGGCTTCAATGTGCGATGGCATTGCACAGGCTTATAGCCACAAGTTGAACGTGTCACTTTACCTATCCCGGTACATTCAGTTTCTGATTTTAAGGGCAAATAAGTTACATGTTCTGGTTGTGGCTCCACACTAGTGTTAACATTCTTGACTTCAGACATGCAGTTAGTGGGAGACGGGTCCACAGCGCAAAAGTCATAATCTGTTCGTCTTTTTCATCATTGCTCAAGCAGTAAAGATGCTGACATAGGCTTTGATTACAGGCAGAATTCTTAAGATTACTCAGCAAGAAAGGGGCCACGAGACAGACCTGATCACCGGCGTTCATGTGCTCTTGGAAGACTCTCAGCGGCTCTGTCTCTCGTGCACACACGCACTTATCTCACAAGCACATTCCATTCTCTCTCTCTCTCGCTCCTCCTCCTCCATGGGGCCTCCTCCCATCCACTCCCTTTCTCTCTACTGTACTCCTCTTCGCACGCACTCACTACCCTCTCCCCTCCTCCGAAATCCGCTGCCAACTTCTACTCCACACAGCCTATTCTATTACTTTCACCCCCTGCTCCCTTTCTTGGCACCGACATCCGCTGCGGGGTACCTCCCTTCGTCCACACTATCACAGAATGTACTTCTCTTGAAGGGCAGCTCTTGACGCCTCTTGAACTCCGATGCCCAAAAAATAAAAAAACATGTTTTTTAAACAATCCCAAAAGTTTGTCTGCCCTCTTTTTACTGTGTCCCTCACTGACTTTCACATTAAGTCCCCACCACATGTTATCCTTCCTGGCCCCACACTGATCACACTCCTGCCAGGTTAGCCCCGCCCTTTCGTATGTGTCTGGTCTGTTTCTGCACTCTCATGTTATTCAATGTTTCACCACACTCGCTGAATGTCTTGAGGGAGGCCAAAGATTGTTGACATTGTCATCCAATCCCTTTTCATGCGAGCCTGTAGGAATAACCGCACAGGCAGGGGTTCCAGCCCACAACAGCCCTCTCATCAGAACCTGCAAATCACCTGCAGTCCTCTGGGAACCCACCCCCACAACAAATAGATCAAAGGCGTCCTCCCCCTGTGCGCCCGTGAGACCCCCCGGCCATCTGCAGGGCAGCCCCCTTTTCTAAACCGCTCAGATAAAGGCACAGCATGCAGAGTCACAGCAGCCAGTCAGCCTGTCTGAGACCCGGGGCCCTCCGTCTCCCTGTCTGCAGAGAGCTGCAGGCAGACGGGCCCTTTCACTCAGTCATCTGCTGGGACGCGCCGAGCAGCGCCTCGAAGGCCTGGTTTGTGAAATTAGCGCATTGTGACAACACATCGCCAGTCGTGCTTTGCGCTGCTCGAGCTTGGCCTTGTGGTCTGGCGAGGGGCCAATTCCTCCCTCAGTTAGGAGTGGGCACAATCTTCTAGGAAGCTTTAAGACAGTTTCTATACATTGCGTGCCGCCTATACAAGGGAAGCTTTCTCTCCAGCCTCATCATTCAGATGATTTAAGGGACAGTGTAAGACAGACCACAGTCAAACTACCTCCCCTGCGAGACTGCTGCTGTTCCCCACCCCGCATTACACACCATGGGCCATTCTCACCATACTCCATACGCACTATACTCCATTCTCACCATCCTCCATTCTCGCCATACTCCAATCTCGCCATACTCCAATCTCGCCATACTCCAATCTCGCCATACTCCAATCTCGCCATACTCCAATCTCGCCATACTCCAGCTCCTATAAAATCAGGCCAGGGTGAAATTCTGATCACACCACTGAAGTTAGCCAAATTCCCATTACTTGATTTGGTCTACTTTTTTAAGTAACGCAGCACCTCATATGGATAGATTGAAACCCTTAGGATGGTATTACTTGACATATTTGTCCACAGGCTCGTTTGCTTAAAAAATATACCCTTAGATACTGTTAAGAAGAATGTTGCAATGTAGTCCGGCACATTACTACAGTTTCTGTGTTAAATATTAAGGGACACCACCACATCACTCAGGGACACCATCACACCACTCAACAACACAACCACACCACTCAGGGACATCACCACACCACTCAGGGACACCACTACATCACTCAGGGACACCACTACATCACTCAGGGACACCACCACATCACTCAGGGACACCACCACATCATCAGTCAGGGACACCACCACACTACTCAGGGACACCACCAAACTACTCAGGGACACCACCACATCACTCAGGGACACCACCACACCACTCAGGGATACCAACACAGCACTCAGGGACACCACCGCAGCCCTTAGGGACACCAACACAGCACTCAGGGAGACCACCACATCACTAATGTACACCACAAAATCAATCAAGGACACCACCACATCACTCTGGGACACCACCACATCACTCTGGGACACCACCACATCACTCTGGGACACCACCACATCACTCTGGGACACCACCACATCACTCTGGGACACCACCACATCACTCTGGGACACCACCACATCACTCTGGGACTCCACCACATCACTCTAATACACCACCACATCACTCAGCACCATAACAGCATCACTCAGCACCACAACAGCACTGTCCTTGCTGGCTAACAACAAGCATTCCCATAGCCAATAGGACTCGCATTAGGAAAGTGTAAGCTATTGGCTTTGTAAATAACAATGCTATTAATTTATATATTTTCAATGCCAACACATATTAAAAAAATAATCGTCATTTACAATACCAATAGCTCACACTTTCCTAATGCGAGACCTATTGGCAACGCCAGTGCTTATTTTTCCTGTTTTTGTTGTGCTGTTCTCGCCGGCAGTTTGAGTGCGGGCGGGGTTTGGGGGGCTCTGTGCTTGTGTATTGTTTGCCTTGCAGAGTCCCGTAGTCGCGGGAGCGTTCTTCGCCCCTTACGTGACTTTGGCCACGTTTTGCTTGCGGTGCTCAAACGACTGCTAGAGGGAGCTCTTGCTTCTCGCCGGCTCCTCTGCGCGCTCTCCTCATTCGGAGGAGCCGCGCTGTGGTACTGGTAGCGACGGAGCCTTGCCCTCAACCGCCCTTGAAAGCCCGGTCTCCCGGGTCTGTATTCTGGCCTCATTTTCCCTTTGACGCCCTGTGGGGTCTGTAGTGCGGTTCCTGACCGCGGAGATTGCCGACAGGCAGGTTGCACCGCGCGTTCAGTTTCTGACAAAAATTAAATAAGTAAACGTGTGGAAGCGCGCTCTGGGGCGGTGTGACCCGGTCCTAGAGAGGAGGGTCAGCGCGCTTGAGGGGATCTGGTGCCACCCTGATTGCCTGCTGTGGTCAGGCCCAAAGTTTATCAGTGCAGTCCTTTGGTCTGCCCATATCTTACGGACACCCTTCATTTAGGAGGGTTGAATTGGTCAGTTGCTTAATAACTTCAATCTCTCCCAGTAATATCATGGAGCAGGGGGATTATTATGAAGAATGCTTTCACCCCTATTTAAATGATGACGAATTCTACCAGGCAGTAGACAGTTCCATTTATCGTTGTGTTACTGAGGTGGTGGGTCCCATGGAGGACCATCTCTCAGCAAGCATAGTTGAAGAGTGCGCAAAACTTGCGCGGGCCCAGTCTGGGGTGCCCCAGGTTCTTCCGGGGCCCTCTGGTGAGGGCCCACCTGCCCCAAAGAGGCCGTGTAGGGAAAGTGCGCCGGAGGCGGAGCCTGGGTGGACAGAGGAGCCTTTGAGCGTATGCGCGGCGCTTTCTTGGCTAAGGCGACAGCGGCCCCCCTGCACCGCTGCCGGCGCCTGAGTCCTCAGTTGCCTCTGGGACGGCTCCCCCGTCTCCGAGCGCAGATTCTCCGGACACAGATGACGACGAGGAGTCGGTGCGCTCTTGGTGCCCTTCAAGCTCTGCTGTGGAGTTGCCCAGGGACAGTTCGAGCATGCTGGACCCCGATGAGATCCTGCATCCGAGGGTTGCGGCCTGGACGCCGGGCGGCGCGGTGGCCAACTTTGTGGCGAGTCGCCTACGGTAGCCCGTAGAAAAGGAGGCTAGGGGGTGCCTGAGGGGGGAGTGCCCGAGGCCCACGTTGGATGGCAAGGTGGCCTTAACACCGGAATTAGATGCCAAGATGGCTACCTTCCTGGCGAAATTTATGAAAGATCCGCGTAAGGGCATTGACCGGTCTTGGCGGTCATGCCAAGACAAACTGCTGGATGCGGTGGGGCCTGCCACGAAGATCCTCGACATGACTGAGGAGGCAAAGGTCACGGGCACGACCATATCGCCCGAAGTCCTATCGAACTGGGCGCAGCGTGTCATAATTTTCCTAGGTAATGCCAACTGCGCACTGTCAACCGAGCGCAGGCGATCCCTGTTGATCAAGCTAGACCCAAAGTTAGGGGATTTGGCATCCTCGGAGGCGGGCGCAGTCGCCCAAGGGGGGCTCTTTGGGGAGCCGTTTATTAAGTAGTTGGGCAAATTTGTAGCCACCTTAACATCTTTGGACAAGGCCCAGTCCAACATTAAGCGCGTTTTCCAGCAACGTTTCTCCCAGGGGGCCGGTCGTGGTAGGGGCCGCTCGACCGGCCGGGGCGGATTCAAAGCCAACAATAGAGGGCAAGGCTCCGGTAGAGGACAACACCAAACCTCCGCAAATTTCACTAATTTCTACCCCACAAGAGGCCAGCGCTTCGTGGACGAGGGTTCAAGAAGAATTCCGGACCCAACAATTCAAACGGTGAGTGTCATACCTGCAGAACAGGTGCGCACTGGCGGTCGTCTAGCGGCCTTTTACGAGGCGTGGGCGTCGCTCACTGCAGACGCCTGGGTTTTGCAGACTGTTCGGGGATTCCACATAGAATTTTACGATGTGCCCATTCAGCTGGGGTCTCCCCGTCCTATCGCTTTCTCCGACTCAGACGCGCGATTGATCGACGAGGAGGTCTCCGAATTGCTTCGCAAAGGGTCCATTCGTCAATCAACGCGTCACCCCTCAGGTTTATCAGCAATGTTTTCCTAGTGGACAAGGCGGCTGGGGGCAAGCGGCCGGTAATCAACCTCAAGGAGTTCAACGGTTGGTTGGTTTACCGCCATTTCAAGATGGAAGGGATTCATCTCCTGCGGGACGTGCTCCTTCCTCGGGATTGGATGGTGAGGTTGGACCTCAAGGATGCTTATCTGGTGGTTCCCATACATCCCCCTCACCGACGTTTCCTGCAGTTTTGCTGGAAGGACAGAGTGTTCGAGTTTACCGCCCTTCCTTTCGGGCTCTCTTCGGCCCCGTGGTGCTTCACGAAAGTGTTGCATCCGGCGGTCGAGTACCTGCGCGGGCAGGGCATCCGGATGATCGTTTACTTGGACGACATCCTCTTGATGGCTCAGTGTCCCAAGATCTTGACCTCTCAGCTCCAACAGGCAGTTTCGCTGTTTCAGAGTCTGGGTTTCATCATCAACAGTTCCAAATCAGTTCTGGTTCCGTCTCAGAAAGTTACCTTTCTGGGTTTTGTCATCGATTCCGTCGAAGCTTCACTCAGTCTGCCTTCGCGGAAGATGGCCTTGATCCGGCATACGCTACGCCAGACGATTGCGAAAGACGGGACTTCCCTGCGGCAAGTGGCCAGGGTGGTAGGGCTTCTGTCGTCCTCCATCCAGGCGATTTTTCCAGGGCCCTTGCATTACAGGGCGCTCCAACGTCTCAAAGCCCAACATCTTCGAAGGGCATGTCTTACGATCAGATGGTACCTCTCACGGCGGAGGTAAAGGAGGAGATGTCATGGTGGCTGTCGCACATGGAAGCGTGGAATGGTCGGGCGATCTACGGGTCTGTCCCGGACCTGGTCATAGAATCCGACGCCAGCAGATCGGGATGGGGGGCCCGGTGCAGGGACTTCTCCACAGGCGGAGTGCGGTCCTCAGACGAACAACAGTTACACATCAACTGTTTGGAACTACTGGCCGGCTCTTTCGCAGTGCGATGCTGGACCAAAGATTCAGCGAAATCCTGCGTTCTCTTGAAGATGGATAATATCTCGGCGGTTCGATAAGTCAACCACCTGGGTGGTCCACGTTCCAAAGCTCTGGCAAATTTGGCGAAGGAGTTCTGGGACTACTATACAATACAAAAAAGAGCAGACCAGGTCTGGAGATAATGCGTGGCTGTACCGGTCGCCGCGGCGACACATAGTGCATGTGTAGGTGAAGGTTGCTGTCAACATATAATCATTGATAACACATTTAACAGAACTTGTTTAAGCAAAAACCTAAGCAATTCCCATTAGACCACCCTTTATGGTGGAATTAACGTCATGTGGGGATTGCTGAACATTCCGTCCGACCATGTAGTGCCGGTGTTGGAATGGATACCAGTGATGTAGTCATTATAAACATCCTAGTGTGATACTAGTGAAAAAGTGCAGTGCTGAGGTGATGGTGATAGATAAAAATGGCTACGCAGACTCAGAGGAGGGTTTTAACAAAAGTCCATGTGCCAAGAGTTAAAAATGTGCCACGTAGTAAAAATGCCTACTGGCACAGTGCAGGGCGGTCGACATGTTTCAGCCATAGGGGCCACTACCCCGGCTTTCTTCAGGACCTTTGAACATAGAGTGGCTACTGCACTTACATTAGAGTGAAAGATGTACTACAACACAATACATTAGTTATTCATCTACCAGGAACTTCAATACTTAGGTGTCCACTGGAGGGAGATCAGAGTGTTTTCTTCCTATCAAGAGACATGAAAACATTTGGTCAGACAACGCTCAACTCCACACACACTCCACATATGTATACAGAGACCGATAAGCCACACTTGCAAGAACAATTTGCATTCTGCATTTTTTAAACAAGCATACTAACTTCATCACCCTGAGGCATTTCCTCACGATGATACTCACCCAGCTTTGTGTGGGTGAAGACCTCACCTCACCCGGCGACCGCTCGGGAGTATGAGGCCCCGCTCTGTAGTGTAGAAAAAGGGGGTACAGTAAGCACACTCCTTTACTGTACCCAATCCAATGACTCTACACTTATATCCCAACAGACGTGTGAGCGCAACCCAACTACCTATCCAAAGGACTGACACCCAAGGATTCCCATCAAGGCATCCTATATACACTTATGTGCATGACTCAATAGGTTATCCTTCAGTGACAGAAAAAGGGCTGTGCACTGACCTAAAGCCACAGTACATTGACAATAGTGGAGGGTGCTATAAGGCACCAATGAGTGGCCAACTATGACACACATTAACATATAGTTCCTTCATTACTTAGGGGTATACATGACAGAAAAACGACTAGAGACTCAATATGATAGAAGTTCTAAAGCATGTTAGCTAACAGTTGATGTGCTGACCCTAACTATGCTATTCCTTAAAGGTAAATGTATCAACCCTGTCTCTTTGCTAGGGACCAAAACGTAGTTGAAAAAATATAGAGACCGGTTCGAAATCGGTAAAAAATGGGGCAGCTGGCGGCTCACCTATCCGTCGGTGCCTCCTGGCTTGCAGCGAGCGGAAGTGGAGGTGTGAGCTGAACCGCCCTATCCCCTTAAATAGCAAGCAATAATTGGCTGCATCGTGTTGGTTAGGAGATATACGCGGAAGCAAGTGCAAGAAAAGGCACTGCTTTTCCGCGCATGCGCGATGACGGCGAGCCGCTTCTGTATCGCGCATGCGCAATAGAACATCGACGCCCAACTGTAGCGTCAGTGCATAGCACTAATCATAGGAATATGCGCTTTGGAGATTCGTATTTCGAGATATTATTAAGCCGGTATTTGAATAACCCGGCTTACAATGGGTCTAACTTAATAGATCATGGTGTTTTTTACTCGGTCAGAGAAAGGGGGGCATGTGTCAAAAAACGTGTGTCAGCAAGCACATCTAACTGAGCAGGTAATTAATCCCAAATAGTCATTAGACATGTGATGTATCATGGAAAGTCTGCCAGCAATAACTCTGCAACCATAAGTGTCTAGAGTGGAAAGAAAAGCATAACTATTTCTTACATTGGTGGTATAGACAGAGAAATTAAGTCTCTTTACTGATTTTATCCGTTGCACACAGTGAATGTTGTTATACTGGAGTGTCAGGAAATGTAGGCAGGAGGGCAGCATACACAATTGAGTTGGGAGAGCTGTGGATTAAAAACATAACTGCGTTCGCATCTATATCCGATTGACCCGTAACTAAACAGTTGCTCTAAACATAGAAAAACAGAACAGGTGTGTGGAGGGTCGAGGGGAATCTTTACCGACCTGTCTGCTCATACCCCTTATGACAATATACAATACAAAAAAGAGCAGACCAGGTCTGGAGATAATGCGTGGCAGTACCAGTCGCCGCGGCGACACATAGTGCATGTGTAGGTGAAGGTTGCTGTCAACATATAATCATTGATAACACATTTAACAGAACTTGTTTAAGCAAAAACCTAAAAGTGCATTTTGGGTATAATATGTTTGCATAGCTAACAATAACGTGAATTTTAGAGTTTTTGAGGACAATGAAGGTACACTTATAACGTGCATTTCAACTTAACTTGGGTACCCTGGCACTACAGGGATAGCCAGATTTTCAGCTCCTTACAGATTGTTGTTTGCCATGCTGTGAAGATATTTGCTTGTGGGTGGGTAACAATTGACAGAAAGTTCTGTGGGTAGCTACAAATAAAGAGAATGATCTAACACTGGTTTGAACCTTATTAATAAAATGTTTGAGATTATATTTGGCGGATATAGAGCGCAATAAAGGATAAAGTGTACTGCATGATTAATTGCTGCAGAAAGATGTGTTTTGTGCTTGTGATGGCCTGTATCACAGAAACAGGGCAGTTGGGAGGAACAAGGAGGACTATTTTAGGAAATATATTAAATTAGAAGAAACCAGATGAGGATTTACAATCCACTTGATAAAAAAGTAACATGCTGAACACATATGAAAATAAACTTTGTATGAGTTAGTCCAGTATTCAATACAAGGGGCCACAAGCACAAGTCCCAGAGAAAATGGTGGAGCTACAAATACCAAGCGCAGCTTGCCAAGAACCTTGCTATGGCTAAAACAACACTGCAAATCTCTAGAAAGAAAATCGTGTTACAATTATGATGAAACCTTCCTATAGCCTAGGCATGAAAGCATACCAAAAAACGAATTTTGAGAGTACATTCTCAAATATTTACTCACAACACCAAAACAGCAGATATCCAATATACAGAATGTTTAATACTGTTAAAAGACTCTGTCTCCCAGCTTCCAATACAACTACTCTTCAATCAATGCTGGACCTATGCCAATCTCTACCAGATTTCTTTAATTACCAGATAGAAATAATCTGCCACATTTTCATTCCACCCCTTCCACTAAGAAACCTCAAATGATTTCTGATAAGTTATCAGATGTTCCAGGATCATGGAATTTCATTCTGTCTCACTTGAAGAAACTACTCTGATGCCATATAACTTAAATTACATTACGCATTCTGAAGTTTGACGCAAGAACTCTCTTCGCTTATGGGGTGGCTAAATTTCTAAGCTGTGCCTTGATAGTTAGGCAAAAAGCCTTGCGAGGGGCGATCTAATTTTATATTTTAGGCCTCATCGATAATATACCCCAGCACAAGATGAATGACTATCCATCGTAAGAACTATTTTCTACACACTGTCCCTTTTCATAAGTTATATCGAGTTGCACTGTTTTAATCACAGATTTTAAATTGCAGTTTTTATTCAAAATAGCTATGGTTTCATTGATGAATTCTTTGGATCTATATTATATAGTCTTGGTAATAATTGTTTTATTCTTTGTGATGCAACAATGTGCTCTTATGCTTTGGCTGAGTAGACACCACGGAACAGCTATGTTTTATATGACAATTCTTATTCATTTAACTATTTTTTAAAAAGGTTTCTTGATGCTTTTATGATATTTGTTATCGAAATAAAGCAATTGACTGACTGACTAATTACATTGAGCTAAATATTCGCCTTGATTTTAGCCAGTTGGGCTTTTGCTTCCCACATGAAAGTTAATCAGGTATCGGGTTGTTACCATAACAGCCCTCCAATTTAAGCTTTTTAAGGAATTTTAAAGATTTCATACTAATTTGTTTAGTAGTTGATCTCGTAAACATCTTCCTTTAGGAAAATTTAATGTAGTAAATTCTCAGGTTACAACGACCCTTCAATTCAAGCTTTTTCAGGTATTTTAAAGATTTTAGTACACTGATGAGTAGATGATCTTAGTAAACATGCTTTCTTTAACAAAATCTCATTTACCGAATTCTTTGCATTTTGTAATGATATACTTTAACCACTTCTCATACATTGTAAGCACCCCTACTCACACTCCACTATGCACATGGTGCATCCTTCAACCACACACCCTGTGCTCAATACCCTTACTTAACAACAAGGGGTGGTGATGGACAGAGTTTCTGAATTAAGCAGAATACTCTCACCCAGTCAAGAGATCAGGGCTAGATCCAACACCGTTTTTTAGCTCACTGCATATCCCAGTTCAGAACCTGGCTATATGCAATTAGTCTGTTCCTGTCCCAGTGCATGATGGGAACAGGTCAAACCAAACTAACAAGCCAATTCTTACACTGGGAAGGAAACAAGCTTCCGGGGACCGGTTTCTGGCATTTCAGCCGTCGTCGGCCCGTCTTGCTTGAATCCTGATGGTGCAATGAGCAAGGGACTCACATCTGAGCATACCCTTCCACGCTTAGGGTGGACAAAATATTTAACAACAAGTGGTGGTGATGGACAGAGTTTCTGAATTAAGCAGAATACTCTCACCCAGTCAAGAGATCAGGGCTAGATCCAACACCGTTTTTTAGCTCACTGCACCATCCCAGTTCAGAACCTGGCTGTATGCAAATTAGTCTGTTCCTGTCCCAGTGCATGATGGGAACAGGGCAAACCAAACTACCAAACTACCAAACCAATTCTTACAATAACGGTGATGGATCAAGCCCTGATCTTTGGACTGGGTAAGAGTGTTCTGCTTAATTCAGTGGCAGTGACATCGGCCGGAGGACCCGTGGGTTTGAGAGATTTCTCTGTGCTTAGGTCCCAAAGAAATAACGACCGACCATATGGGGACAGAGAACTCACATTACAGCTTTTAACCCAAACCACAGATATATCCTGTGGATTCACAACTCTGCGGAATCTACCTACACAGAAAGTCAACAAAAAAACTGTCCATAAAATCTATTTTGCTAAAAGGGTACTAATAGTGTCAACGTAGATACAGATAATGAGAACCCCTTGGTTTTAATTGTATGTATGCACCTGTCTGTTGTCCATTTACATGTTGGCCCTGAAGAAGGTAAAGCAAATTAATTACATCACCGAAACGTACGTAGGCAGTACGCATCAGACACCCTCAGCTCAAATCAGAAATCAAAATTTGGAGAAGGAAAGGAAATGAGAAGTAAAAACTGCTAACCCTCATAACAAAAAGGAAAAAATAAAATAACGGGTTCTATCCACATTCTGAGGAGTCTATCGGAGGACACGATACATGTTGTTCACTTTTTCCACTGTAGTGTGTTGTTGTAGGTAATGTTAGGATAATTGGTATGAAAGTTTGAGTTCGTATGAATGATGGTATGAGTGAAAGTCATTTTTTATGTACTGTTTAGGGGTTTCTGTTTAGATATGATTCAACCATGCAGTTTTTAATTATATATACACTTGTTACCATGTCACTGTTTTGTAACTTTGATAAAACGATCACCAGAAAATGAAAAAAACAATCTGTTATGCAAAAGATATAAAATAAATGAAAGAAATCAAATATACATTCTATGTCTTAATGAATTTCTTTTTGTCTTATGTAGCATTGTAATTGTAATTTTGTAGAGACTTTAATGCTCAGACGTAAAGGAATATAGGTCAGTATAGAGGTTCCCCTCTTTGTTAATTCAGACACTCTGTTCATCACCACCCCCTTTTCTGAATCGTTTTTGGCCAGTATAGGTGTGGCAGGGTATACTCAGACATGAGTCCCTTTCTCACTGCACCATCAGGATTCAAGCAAGCCGGGCCGAAGACGGCTGAAATGCCAGAAACCGGTCCCCGGTAGCTTGTCTCCTTTCTGGTGAAGAATTGGCTTGGTAGTTTAGTCTGCCCTGTTCCCATGATGCACTGGGCCAGGGACAGACTGATTTGCATATAGCCAGGTTCTGAGCTGGGATGGTGCAGTGAGATAAATAACGGTGATGGATCAAGCCCTGATCTTTGGACTGGGTAAGAGTGGTCTGCTTAATTCAGACACTCTGTTCATCACCACCCCTTTTTCTGAATCAATACCCTTACTTGGCACATCCTGTGGGCACTAAATATGGCCATCATCTTCGCCTAATGTATTGAATTTTAGGGCACTAAGAGAACCCAACATTAATAGAGTGCTGACATCTTTGAGATTAGAAAGTCTCTCCCAAGTAATCCATTGGGACTCCTCATTATCCACACTCCTTTGTCATCATTCACAACATTGAACTTCGAGCAAATACTCAAAACAGTTAACACAATGAAGACCAAAACTACTACTGTTGAATCCCGTTCTAATATGACAAAGGAAGCATGCTGTACTGAGACAGGAAATAAATTAAATTCTGTGTGAAACATTCAGGGAGAGAAATTGAGATACAATTACTGATAATAGAGAAGATATGATTTCCTCAGTCATAAATCCTAGTAGACCTATCAGCAGCATAAAATGTTAGATAAGTGGTTCTTTACCTGTGGCCCAGGAACCCCAGGGGTCCACGATTACGTAGAAAATTAAATATACTAACAGATTCATGCACACTTGAATGTTTTCTTAAATTCTATAAATGTGAAGAATTTGGTATGCAAGGCAAAATATTAAGTTAGTGCCCTCAGACTGATTTATGGGAACAGAGCAAGTGCATCAAACAGAAAATAGTATGACTCGTTGAGTGGCCTCAATTGAATGCAAAAAAGATCATACCTTTCCATTACATTTTTATTATGTTTCTTTGTGAATTAATGAAAATGGTTATTCATTTGTATATTTGTTTGATTAATGCTTGTTTCTGTATCTCCTATGTATTTTTTTGTGGCTCAAATTAATGTAAATGCTTAGGCCGGGTGCCTGGCTTCCAGTGAATACTCAGTGGGGGGCCACATATGGAAATAATGATTCAGTGGGGTCACAGGGGTCCAGTAATGATTAATTGGGGATCCAATGAGTCAAAAGGTTAAGAACAACTGTGCTACATCATAAAACACTTGAAATTAGTAAAAATATTGCCTGTGTTTAATCATACATCTCCCAATGGTTCAATTCATTCCAAACAGAAACCACGAAGCAGAATTGGATCATAAATATGTGTCACGCATGGCCTAGTAGGGCACCTTTGTTTTATATCTATGTGAGACCACTTGTATGCTACGGACAGCACAATATTCAATTCCAAATGTGCACAGATGGCATTCAACCACATATTCAGCTGGGCAAGCAGAACAGACATCTCTACCGTCTGATAAATAGCAATCACTGAGTAAAAGAAATTAATCTTAGTGTGAATGGAACTAAAAGAAGAAATGGCCAGAGTGGGAGACCACCCTCCTCCAGCTTACAGGATGTCTTTCATCTGGCTGAATTAATTAGTTGCTCCCAAATACCAACGTCTAGAGTGCAAAATGTAGGGGTATTGCATTATGAGAAGCTCACCGTGACCACCAAATCTCAAATAAAAAACAGCCTTCTCTCTCTTGCTACTTTAAATGATCCTGCCACTACTATAGTAACTACACTGATTAGAAATAATCAGGTTTATTAGAACTGTTGAAACTGGATTACTGCAACATTGTCTATGCAAGTTCCCTGAAAAAAGACTGTTAAACTACAAAAAGTAAACATCCAAGCATCAATTTAAAGATATTGGTCCTTAAAACCCAGCCTTGGCTCCCAATAGCACAGAAAGTACAATTCAAACTGCTCCTAATTACCTTTATTGCACAGCTGTGTCTTGGACCTAATTTCTTGCGCCCTAGATGCCCTACTATAACTTGAGATCAAGTAAGGCACACCTGCTTGCAGAAACTGGTTTCAACTGCAAGAAGCATGAAGAAATATTGTGGGCTCAGGGAGAACAAGAGTTTGGAACGTGTTGCCCTCAGACCTAAGGAACAGTCCTGACCTGACCCAGCTTGAAATAAAGACAAGACTGTTCATAGAGGTTTTCCAAACCACCTCAAAATGTCACTTAATAGGAAGACTATGGCACAAATATTGTATTGCATCAAAAAGTATTTAAGAATCCATCAGAAAGTGTTACTTCAAAAACATAATCTATATTTATTATTGATTGAGCTTTTCAATACATTTTTAACACAGGCAGGAACTAGGCAAAATTAACATCTGCTTTCAAAGTAAAAAGACCGTGATATCTCAGAGATAAGCTTGAATACCTGACAAATTTAATACAGTTTAGTAGAAAGATCACAACAAATAATTTGTAACTCATGCCTGGTTCAGCCCAGAAATAAGGGTTTCACACTGTTTAAGAAAGAAAGAACTCAAAACAAATCCTAAATCAAACGGCAGGATTCCATAAAGAAAACAGTGAAGGGTTGCTTTAATTATCTTCTTTAGGGAAGTTTATAAACAAAAGCATGAGCTGAAATTTGCTTTTTGGCCGTTTAGAGACAGTAGAAAAGACTGTTTAGCTTAAAAAGTGAGGCAAAGGCCTCTAAATGAATTTCAGAAGGCAAAGCAAGCCATATTTACCTCGATGCACTACATACGTGGTAACAAAACATTGCATTTAAAAATCAGTCTAACTGCTTCATGAAACTGTGTTTTCAGTGACGGAAGAGTAATCATAGAAAGCAAATCAGGAAGTCAATCCTGAACATGAAAAAAACTTGGACCAGTGAAGTTGAAACACAGAAGACCATATCAACATTTGTAACACTTTTTGTATGTAAATTGAAGAGAATGAACAGTTAAAGTGAAGCCAAGGGATTTGACACGGGCTATTGGTAAGGAGGTGGCACCAACAAGCTAAAATAACAAAACATGAGCCAGTGTGGTTCATATTGCAAATGTAAAAAAAGATGGAAGCTCCATTTCGGATTATTTAAGAAAGTGATCCTTCTGCATTTCAATATCTTTTTAAAACGTTAACAATTTTGCGATAAACGTGCCTCTGATCTGTACTGAGGATTTTTTGATTATCAGAACCTCTATGTACAATTATTAGGGGCTTTTGAAGCAAGAAATAATCTAAAAGATTATTTTTTGTAAAAATAGGTAGCCAAAAACAAAGTCAAGGAATCAATCCCTCCTCCCCTCGAACAGGCTCTCGTGTTTTGGCCTCTATTTAGATAATGTTTATTGGGAACGGGGAGAAGTAGAAGAGATCCCACACAAGTACCTAAAATGATATTTCCTTACAAAGATTATGTGTTCCCAACATCTATAGCTTCACCCTATTCCACATTTTGTTTTGCTATGATGTTTTTTAAATGTTTTATTGAACTTTTTGTAAAAGCACATTGCAACACAATATACATTCATATGTGGGACATAACCCAAGGAGGAAAGAGAAAGGGGTGGGGTCGCGATCAATGTTTTGGCAAGCCCTCTAATGAGATGTCGCACATTACCCATGTCATGAAGTGACTGCAGGACTTTGCGTTTAGATGGTTGATCCGCCACCATCTGCTAGCTATGGCGAAACATACGTGTTACTGTACTATCAATGGAAAAGTGCCCATTCGGCACACTATAAAGTTCTGTGAGATTCTTAAAGGCGAGCAACAAACTGTCTTCACAAGATCTCCCAGGCTCTCAACGTTAGCACGTGCCTTTGTTGGAGATTAGCAAGGGTGTTTTCATTATCAATGTGCAGCAAGCTCAGTATCGTAATAGTGGAGGGGTATGTGAAGGCCCGCTCTGCAACACGCAAGGGTGTACGATCACATAGGTGAGGGACCCACAATAATCAGGGAGAGTGTGGCATATGGAGACACATCAGGCAGAAGCACCTGAACACTTCGATTCCAGTCCACAGCTCCCATGTAGTAGCAGAGTCACTCAGGCAGATACCTGCTACCCATCAACAAGGACATTGGAATTGGGAGGCTATGTAATAATATTTAAAGTTAGAGCGCCAAAGCCATCCTGATTAGGTGGGTATTGGAGTTATACCAGAGTCAGCTGGCATTCACTCCAAATCAGCTCATCAAGAAAAATGTCAAGATGACGAAAAAAGTATTTGGTTAAGTGGAGAGGTAGGTTAACAAAGTAGTAAAGTCGCTCTTCTAGGAGGATACCCCACTTCATATATCTATGGGCTCTATTGCCAAGGTAAAGAAGAGTGGGGAAGGAGAGAGCCCTATCAAGTGCCCTTGTGTACTACGGCATTGTCGGATATATACTTGCCAAAACGGGCATGCTCTGTGGGGCATGGGTAGAGCAATGATTTAGTCGTCAGAGAAAAGTATCCACTATGTTATGCTATAATAATGTTCTTATTATCCACACGAGGTTCCTTACGCAGAGAAAATGGGAATGTTCCTTGGCTTAACTGCCGCAACAGAGAAGGCACGTTTGCAAGAACAAGCTCTTAACTCTGGGGAGTTCTAAAAGTTATTGTGATAAGGGATATCAACTCCTAAGATGTGTATTCCAACGGAACTTTCATCCATTTGTCTTGCCATGCTCTCCATGGAGAGCATGGCAAGACAAATGGATGAAGATGCTGCTAACATCTAAAATTATTGCTTGCAAATTTGTGTATTGGGACAAAATGGTCATCCTCGCAAAGCATACAAGTACCCCTTATTTGGCATTTCTCACAAGGCTAGGATCTTGAAGTTTCCTGGGTTGCTTTACACTTTGTTCATCACCTTGGTAATAATATTTACATTGTTATAGCACACGCAGAATTGTGGCCCGAGCACCAGCTACCAGGAAAACATGGACAAACATTGACATGCCGGACTCATGCAGTAGAGCAAAATGCCACCTTTTTCATAAACACAATGGAGAGGCATGTAGGAAGGTGATAGTAACAGTGATCACATTTAAGAAGGTGTTTGCACAGATTGAAATTTACAACATCTCTTCAGTGCCAAAAGGAACAATCTTAGAATAGGCTTAAGTCCACCTGTAACAGTTAGTATGCCCAAAACAGCCAAGAAAACCTAACTGGTAACCTAAGTTGCACCCTATCGTAGTGGCCCTAATAACTCACTTCACAAAAGCCAGATAAATTACACACACACACACACAATGGCAATGGTCTAGGTATACTGCTACAACACACAAAGTATTTGTTAAAAAGTAAGCCCTACAGATCAGCTCTAACACAACTATGTGAAGCATCTGCTTCTTAAGTCTTCCAGCTATCTATCTCATCCCATGCAGAATGGAACACTCCTAAATGATACACTGACCAGATAGCCAGATCTCCAGTTCATTCCATCACTTTTCCCAAACAACCACATACCCTCTAACTCTCCAGCCTTTATGTATGACAAATCTAATCAATTTAAGTTTTTCACAGCATTTACTGTTTGACAACAGCAGCAATTTGGTTGTACGAAGGCACAGGCAGAAAAAAGCAGGCAAATTGATTTTTAAATACAATTTTAGTTTTGGCCTTTAAACAATGTGTGCTCCTATTTAGCATGTTATAAATAGGTTAATGTACTCCTTATAAGGTAACAAAAACCCAGAAACCTCTAATTTAATCAATAAAAGAGTTATGCTTTAACAAAACAATGTTAAAAGGATCTCCAATTCCTGTGGGATTCACAACAGGTTACTGATTTCTGAAGCCAGACACAGAAAAAGTGCCCAACAGTAGAAGGAGGCTCCACAGCAATGCGCTGATTGTAATTGTAGCAAGAAACAGTTTGTTCAATCAACTAGAACAAAGAACAATATGAAATACATAAAACAGAGTAGCTTAATAATACATAAAACAAACGTATATAGTTCCTATTATACACTTTACAAAAAAAATGGCATCATTTGGATAGCAAAATAATTTAAAACAACCAATTCACGTCTTTTACAATAGTGATTAAGAAAAATCCAACGGCATAACATATAAAAGGAGACTACAAAGAAAGAAGATATTCAAAATACCTATAATGAATCTCCTCAATTATTAGGATAAAGAAAATTCTAAAATTCTTACGAAGTGCAGAATAAAATGTAGAAAAGAATTATGTGAATGGTAGTCTGTGTAGATGTAGATTAATTATCGCACTAACAGACATTTCTAAAAACTTCACAGGAGTCATAATCCAAAGGAGTAGATGGCATAAGGCAATTAGACTAAGCCGCAGGCTGACCAAAAGAGGTTACTCCCAATAACTCTTCAACACGAAATGAGTTCTTATGCCACTTTTCCCAAAAGCAGACTCATCCCCTTTCACACATCTTTCAAATAAAAGCTTCCTTGAGGCATACCTTATCTACCTTAATGATCACTTCAGGGTTAGTAAAGAAATCCAGTCAGACAACATCCTTGAACACCTCTCTAATGGAAGAGTGTCAGGGTACTGTACATCATTTGTGCATACGCATACAATCAGAGAGAATTTCCTTCAATGAAGTAGCTACATTAATCAAGATAGATATCCACAATCACAAATTGTGCTATTCTTTGGATTATTTGACTTTTTATTAAATCATACACATACCATTGTCTACATCCAATGGTCAATGAGAAAGCTAAAGAAGCAACTAACGAAAACACCCTTATGGAAACTCCCTCCAATTCCCCCGCACTCCCTTCTAGCTCAGATCAGTGCTTTTGTCAAGAGTTCCTCCTCTGCAACATAGCGCCTTGCTTTTAACATACGGTGTTGCAGTACTTTTGGGTCACTGCAGGAGCAGATGAGGAGGAGAGCTGCGCGGATCGGTGCCCCCGCTGCCATCCCCTTGTAAGAGGAGACTTCTGGAGCCAGTGTTGGAACCTGGCGATGCTGCGTGGAGGCGAGCAGCTGGAGCAAGGGAGAACCTACAGTGGCAAAGAGGGGGACGGGCACCAACAGCACTGAGACACTGCTTCAGGAAGTGCAGTGAAGTAAGTGAGTGGCTTGAGGCATGGGGCTGGCCAGTTGTATCTGTCCCTGCTAGCTGCGGAGATCACGAGAGCTGATGCTGGGCCAGGCGACTGGTCATTTCTACATTTGCAAATTTCTGCTTCAGGGGACTCGTTCTTTGTTGATTAAAAGTAGTAAGTTGCAAACTGTTCCATGCGCTACTGAGACAGACTGAAGTATTATATGATATAGACTCTATGGAGGGAATTGTGCCTGTTCTTGAAACTACTTTTGCTAATAGTAGGAGTGAGCCAAGGGGATCCACTCTCTGGACCAGGTAACCGGGCAGTGAATGAGGACTTGAGCTTTAATCCAAGTACTCAGGGAGAGCTGCTCTGGTAATAACCGCTGCCACTGAAGGGACTACAAGCCCCACAATCCCTGTTATCTCGCCTGCAGCCCCTCAGCTGGATATTTAGACTCTGCTTTGTCTGGCGAACGGGAATCCGGGGGAGGCCAGTAGCGGCCACTCCTCTTTATCTTGGCATCTTGCTGCACAGTGAGTTTGTGTTAGGTAGGCAATACCAGATAGTGCTGTAAATAGAACAGATGGTTAAATAAACTGTTAGAAGCATAGAAGAATGGTGAGAAACGCAAGTGCATTGAGGGATCTCATTTAACCTCGCCCCCAGCAAAGGTCTCTACTATTGATAGGATGCTGCAAAGAGCCATTGAGGGTAATAGCCACCGAGATTGAGTTGACTGAAAGCAGACTTTCTTTAGGTGCCGGTGGCTATATTTCTGAAGTCATTTCCCCCTTTTCCCTTACTGATGCCGCAGACGCTGTGGAAGCTCCTTCTGTGGTGCAGCCTGGAGCCCTCCATAACTCTCAAGTTTCCCAGTCAAAGGCCTTAGCTACAACCATTTCTTGCAAGAAGTCAATACATGGGAGCCAAAAGCTGAAGGAAAAAAAGATCTGAAGTCTGCCGAGAACAAGACACGCATGTAGCAGCCCAAAACAGCTTCGGCCCTCCCTAAAAGGCCGCAAAACTAGCAAAACTAAATCTAAACCCATAAATCTGGTGGGAAACCGGAGACACTCAAACCCAGATGGTTGTGGGACTTTATGGGCGTATTGAAAAACACTTTCAAAGTATATTGCGATTAGAACTTACCCCAATTTTGGAGAGACTATCTGAGGTAGAGACCCATGTGAGCGGCCTCCTGAAGGATAGGCTTCCCCTTCAGTGACAAGCCAGCCTCTATAGAGCGTCCTAACGGCACAGGCAGTGACCCGGTCAGACCAACCGGTATAGAGAAGGACAAAGAAATAGATTTGAGGTGTAAGGGCAGCCAGGATGTAATTGATTCTAGGAGTCTCTCTAGGAGAAAGGATGAAGTGTTTCTCTCCCCCGTTCCCCCACCCCCACCCACCAAGGATCGACGAACATTTCTGTAATCAATCTTCCCCCAGAATCCTTCCCCTATGTGGCTATATTGACAGAAATCCCAAGTTTAAGTCTTGGTCAGACTGAGTAACAAGTGGAACTGGGTAACAAGTGCCTACACTGGCTGGGCAAGAACCTCAATGGCAAACAACATCTTGTTTACTCGAAGGGTGGGGCGTATAGGGAGGAGGGTGAAAGGCCTGTCCTGTGCAATTTTAGAGATCCAACAGTGGTACGTAAACTGTTGTGTGAGGATGGGCGAGTTTATATGAGGGGTTCAGGGCTGACACTCTTCCCTTAATGGTATTTCTTTAAACCTCCCACGGGAATAGGGTAGAGTCATTCACAACTGCCAGAAATCTTTACTAAATGTCACCCCCTGTTTCTCAGTGCCAACCTGCATTATGCAGGTGCTATGCACAATGTCCCGTTATGCAATTGATTTGTTGACTGACTAACTGGGTCAGGAATTATGGCATACGTTGATAGACAAATAATGCAACTTAGTTGGAAACATAAATGTAGGGAAAGTATTGAATGTAATCATGATCCAAATGCATCCTGTGATAGCAAGACCAACCTAAGCTGAGACAGAGTATTAACTATTGGTCCATTTGTATCCTCCTCCTATATTGTCAATTCTGGTCAAACACAATCTCCTATAGATAAAGTTAGAGGGGCTAAGGAGAACACTGATCCACTTTAAGTAATATTGCCACCTCCCCGTGTTAATCCTGGAAGCCCTATCCTGGAGGATTTGCCAACAGTAGCAATGGAAACAGGTCTAATAAGAGGGGGCAGCCTAGTGCTAAATGAAGAAGTGGTGACACTCAGGGATGTTCCCAAATTACAGAACAAGAAAAAATTAAACAGTCTTGTGGAATATTTTCAGGTTTGGGTATAAACTGAATAACCTGGATTGGGACATTTACACGCATTCCTTTGATATTTGCCTATTCCAAGAAACTTGGCAAAGACAAAAAAGTAATCGTGTTGGCTTTGCATCCTTCAGTGTTGAGGCGAGTTCCCATGGCAGGGAAAGACCCTCTGGGGGTTTCATTGTGTGGATTTGGGTCACATGTAGGCTGCTAAGTGGTAGGGCCTGATACGATCAATAATGAGATTTTATCTGTAACCATTACATTTCTGACTGGATGTATCACACAAATCTAGAATATTTATTTAAGACCATCTGCAAATCACTTGGAATCACAGTCGATTGACATGTTAGCTATAAATATGTCTGGGATACATCCAGACACCTTGAGAACCGTAGGCGGCAACTTTAATAGCCAATTTGAGCCTCTAGACCTTGCCAGCCGCACCCCGTCATCAGATGTCGACAAGATCTGGATAATTCCTGCCCTTAAAATACATCTGAATAAAAAGTGGTCACTTCTTGCTGTTTAATTAAATGCTTTAACTCTGAATCACGGTATTTATGCGTGCAATGGGAGGACTAAATTGGACAAAGATGGGAAGCACACCTTTTATAGGATAACCACCACTAGCCTAATCGACTACATTCTAGTAGATGTCAAATTATGGCCATCCCGAATGGACATGGCCGTGGTACCTAGACAGGAGAGCGACCATAATGCTATTGAGATGTACTTAGAATTTGCTATGATGCCCAGACACATTGCCCTGGCTAAACCAATGGACAATAGGTGTCAACCCTCATTCAATAAATGCAAAATTCACTGGTGTGCAGTGGCTCAATCAGAGAAAACTCTGCCATCTATATATAATAAGGTGGAACAGTCCCTGGGGGAAATTTGCAGCCTGAACTTGGACTCCTCACTGGAGACCAACCTGGCAAAGGTTGGAGCCATACACAATTCCCTCTTGAGGAACTGCATACTTATTTTGTCGGATCAAATTAAGGTCCCACTGTGGCAAGAGGAATGGTGTTGAAGTTAATTACCTTCGGTAACGATATATCTGTAAGGAACATTAGTTAATGATACATTCCTTACCTTAGAATTACCCTCCGGCGTCAGACTGGATCCAGAAAGTTTTCGTCAGCAGTACCTCGGCACATCGGTAGGCGTCGTCGTGTGGCTCTGCGTACGTCGTCGCCGAAATTACATCGCTGGAGCTACTTAGACGAGCTGATGTCAGTTCTGTACACGACTTTCCGCGCCAGGAACGAAGAGCCATGCAAGATACCGACCACTGGTGCATTGAAACTAGGGCTCTGAAAGGGATGACCTTAACCAAATAAATCAGTTCGCAGAATGGGGAGGATAGTGGGACAGTAAGGAATCTATCACTAACTAATGTTTCTTACAGATATAGTTACCAAAGGTGAGTAACTTGTTCATCTGAAAGAAACACGTTAGTGATAGATTCCTTACCTTAGAATAGATACCTCAGTAATACCAACACCGGTGGAAAGTCTGCGAACCAAGATCCAGAGAACAAAATGGCCAAAGAAGACGTCTCTCAGGACTCTACTTTCAAGGCAATAATGCTTAGTAAAAGTGTGCAGCGAGGCCCATGTGGCTGCCTGATGGATGTCTTGCAGAGGGACCCCCACGTCGCAATGCAGTAGTAGCTGCCGTCGCCCTGGTAGAATGGGCGCGCAACCCCACCAGAGGTTTCCTTTTTAGCCAGAGAATAATAGGCTTTGATACACAAGACGACCCAGCAGGAGATAGTCCTCTTATGTACAGCCAGGCCTTTCTTGGCACCTATGTAGCCAACAAACAGCTGGTCATCCACCCGGAACCTTTGTGTGCCATTCAGTTAGAATGAGAGCGCACATTTTGGGACCAGACAGTGGAGCCTCTCTTTCTCTCTGGAGGGGTGCGGAGGCGGAAAGAAAGTGGGCAAGGTGATAGTTTGCCCGATGCGGAAGGCAGTGACAACCTTTGGCAAGAAAGAAGGACAAGTGCGAAGCACAACCTTATCCGGATGAACGGACAGAAAGGGAGGCTTACAGGGAAGAGCCTGGAGCTCACTCACGCGCCTAGCAAAGGTGATGACAACCAGGAAAACACTCTTCAAAGTCAATAAAGCTAAGCGGACAGTTGTGAAGTGGCTCAAAAGGAGCGCACATCAAATAAGTAAGAACCAGATTCAAGTCCCACTGCGTCATTACAAACGGAATAGGAGGGAAAAGGTGTGTAATGCCTTTGAGAAATCCATTTACAATAGGGGAATTGAAATGAGAAGGCTGATCAGGGAGCCTGAGAAAGGACGAAATTGCAGAAAGGTAGCCCTTAATAGTGCCCATAGCAGAGCCCTGCTAGGCCAGAGAAAGAAGGAACAAAAGAACTTCTGAAAGGGGGGCAGAAAGGGGATCCACTTCAGGAGGCAAGTCAAATGGAATCAACTGTCAAAGGGGGGCAGAAAGGGGATCCAAAGCCTTTTCAGCGCACCATGCCACAAATTTGTTCCACCTGCAGCATTCAGGAGGCAAGTCAAATGGAATCAACTGTCACCGCTCAATCAAGACGCATGTAGGTGGAGGCTGAACAGGTTCAGGTGGAGGACTGTCCCCTGCTGCTGCGACAGAAGATCATCCCAAAGAGGCAGTCGGATCGGGGGATACATGCTCATACTGGGTAGCTCAGGATATCAAACTCATCGAGCCCAGTCTGGGGCCACAAAAATTACTTGGGCCTGGCCGGGCCTGATCTTCTTCAGCACTCTGGGTAGAATTGGTATAGGCGGAAAAGCGTACAATAGACTGCAGCTCCACTCATGACTAAAAGCGTCGCCGAGCGAGTGCCGCCTTGGAAATTCCAATGCGCAGAAGAGATGAGAAGGCTCTCCCCACTGTTGAAAGAGACCTTGCGCTACCTCCGAGTGACTATGCCATTCGTGATCCATCATGCACCTGCGGCTGAGTTCTTCCGCCCTGGCATTCAAAGAACCTGCCAAGTGTTGAACCGTCAAGGAAATGCCTTGACGCTCCAGCCATGTTGAGAGACGCAGAGCCTCCAGACATAGGGTCCACGACCCCACCCCTCCTTGCTTGTTAGAATACCACATGGCGGTGGTGTTGTCTGTTAACACCTGCACTACTCTCCCCTTGACATTGGAAAGGAATGCCTTCAGTGCAAGTAGGATCGCCCGGAGCTCCAGAAGATTGATATGGAGCCTGGACTCCGCTAGAGACCACAGGCCTCTGATCTCCGCCTCTCCCATATGGCTGCCCCATCCCAGGAGGCATGCATCCGTCACCACTGTGTGCTCCAGTTGAGGAAGGGAGAGGGACCTGCTGCTGACCCAATGTTGGTTCGTGAGCCACCACTGCAACTGCTGTGTTGTGCCCTCCGAGATCTGGACGTGCTCAGACAGGTCCCCTTGATGTTGCGCCCACTGAAACTTCAGGTCCCACTGCAGAGCCCGCATATGCCATCTAGGATGATTGGTCAGCAGGATGCAGGAGGCCATGAGGCCCAGCAGCCTCAAGGTCATCTTGACCGAAACACAGGACAAGGGCCGAAAGATCGGAATCGGGGATCCAAGAGAAGGCCCTGGACTGGACCACATCCTTCTTTCCAGTAGAACCCAGAGCGTCCGCCTCCCCCCCTTCCGCTCCATTGCCACCAAAATCATCTGCAACGTACCCCAGGTCTCCTCCCTCAGCCTGACCCTGTTCAACATCTAGATGGCACCCCTCGCCCACGTCACCCGACATCACGACCTCAACATCATCTCCTACGCCGACGACACCCAGCTGATCAACTCCCTCACCAAAGACCCCCACACCACCAAAACCAACCTCCACGAAGGAATGAAGGCTGTCGCCGAATGGATGAGGAACAGTCGCCTGAATTTGAACTCGGACAAGACGGAGGTCCTCATCCTCGGCTCCACCCCTTCAGCCTGGGACGACTCCTGGTGGCCGACAACCCTAGGAACAGCCCGACACCCACTGACCACGCACGCAACCTGGGGGTCATCCTCGACTCCACCCTCTCCATGACTAAACAGGTCAACGCCGTCTCCTCATCCTGCTTCAACACCCTCCAAATGCTCCGCAGGATCTTCAGGTGGATCCCCACCGAGACGAGAAGAACAGTCACCCAGTTCTTCGTCACCAGCAGGCTGGACTACGGAAACGCCCTCTACGCAGGAACGTCGGCCAAGCTCCTGAGGCGATTGCAACGCATCCAGAACTCCTCAGCATGTCTGATCCTCGACATCCCTCGCCGCAACCACATCACACCCCACCGGAGAGACTGGCACCGGCTCCCCGTCAACAAGAGGATAACCATCAAACTCCTAATCCATGCACACAAAGCTCTTCACAAGACCGGCCCAGTACACTTCAACAGACGACTCAACTTCTACTCCCCCACCCGCCAGCTCTGCTACGGCAGCTTTGCCCTCGCCACTGACCCCCTCATCTGGAAAACTACTGCCGGCGGCAGATCCTTCTCCCACCTCGCCGCCAAGACCTGGAACACCCTCCCCACCAACCTACAGCAGACCCAAGACCTACCGGCCTTCTGAAGACTCCTTAACACCTGGCTCTTCGATCACTAGCAGCACCCACCTCCCTCTCTACCCCCCTCCAGTGCCTTGAGACCCTCATAGGTATGTAGCAAGCTTTACCAATGTCTTGATTGATTGATAGCCCGAATGTCCCGGACTCACTGCTCTGGAGGATAAACCTGAAAGTGCACCGTGTCCAGAACCGCTCTGATAAAGAGGAGCTTCTGAGAAGGAATCAAGTGCGACTTCGGCACGTTGATGGAGAACCCCAGTAAATGCAGGAGGTCTGCCTTAGTCTGGAGGTGCAAGACGACTGCCTGGGGCGAGCCCATCCTCAATAACCACTGAAACCCCTGATCTGCACAGATGAGGCGCGACCACCGCCATCACTTTTGTGAACACCTATGGGGCGCTGGTAAGGCCAAAGAGGAGCACGGTGAACTGAAAGTGCCCTTGGCCTACCATGAACCGTAGGTAACGCCGGTGGGTCGGCAAGACAGGGATATGAAAATAAGCGTCCTGCAAGTCCAACGCCACCATCCAGTCTTGCGGGTCTAGGGCAGAAAAGACCTGAGCAAGTGTGAGCATCTTGAACTTCTCCTTCCGGAATGAAGGTCTAAGATGGGACGCACGCCCTTGTCCTTCTTTGGAACCAAGAAGTAGTGGGAGTAACAACCATGACCTACTTCTAGTATTGGAACGCGCTTGATGGACCCCTTGGCAAAGAGGGCCGTAACTTCCTGCTGGAGAAGTGTCAAGTGATCCTCCGGCATGCGGTGGCATTGTAGGGGCAATGGCTGGAGGGGTAGTCTCGAAGGGGAGGGAGTAACCCATTCGGAATATCTCCAAAACCCACCTGTCCAAGGTGATGGTGCGCCAGTGGAGGAGTGTATGGCCAATCCTGCCACCCACTGGCATTTGGTGGGCCTGAAACACCGGACTAGGAAGGTTTAGAGGCAGTGGCGGCAGGGGAGGTGGTGGACTGACCCACCCGCTGGCCCCGTGACCCACCTCTGCGGGTTCCACTCCCGTGGCTGCGCTGAGACTGTTGCTGCACAGGCCTGTGCCTCTGAAACGAACGTGTTTGGGCGCCCCTTTCTTGGCCGCAAAAAGCAGAAGGAGAGCACGTGGCCGAAAGGCCTAAGGACTTGGCCGTAGCCCATGAGTCCTTAAAATGCTCCAACACACTATCTGCCTTGTCGCCAAAAAGGCGAGTGCCATCAAAGGGCATGTCCATCAGAGTGTTCTGGATTTCCCCTGAAAAGCCAGTTGTCCTCAACCAAGCGTGGCGGAGTAGCACCACTGTCGTGAAAATCGCCCTGCCCAGCGAGTCAGAGGTGTCAAGGTCACAACGAATCATGAACTTGGCTGCGTCTCTCCTCTCAGCAATAGCTTGGGAGAGCACCGTCCGGGCCTCCTCCAGACATTGAGGCAGCACCTGTGCCACCGTATCCCACACAGAATGGGAATAAAGGCCCAAGAGGCAAGCAGTGTTCACAGGCTGCAGCCCTAAACTGGCGGAAGTAAATATTTTCTTCCCAAACTCCCAGGGGTAGGGTGTCGGGAGAGGAAAATAGGGTCGCCAGGACCGGGCGTTGGTGTAGAGCCACGTTCCCATGCACAGGAGCCCCTGTGTTGGGCGAGGACCATGTGCCCAAAAGAACGTCCGATAGTGCGTCATTAAAGGGCAACAGCAGCTCCGTAGAGGAAGACGCCGGCCGAAACACTTCTGTCAGGAGGTTAGTCCTGACAGCCACAGTCGGCAGCCTCGGCTGCCCTACGCAACACCACAGAATATGTACCACCTTCCGCTGTAGCCACGGTAAAAGGAGACAGTGTGCCAGTTTCTGGAGTAAAATCCAGGTCACCTTAATACTCCAAATCCTCATCCCAGTCCAGGTTTAACGCGCACTGGGCTGCGAGAGGGCCCTCAGACCCCACCCAGTCCTCTCTGTCCTCCACAAACTGCCAGGTAGGCGGGAAAGAAGGAGGTGGACGGAGAAAGGGATAGAAATCCCCATCGGCATCGTAGTCGATCAACACCATTCCCGCACCGTCTCCACATCAGGGTGGAAGCCAGGGACGGTGTCGGCCGGGGAGCCGCTCGACGCCAGCAATGTTGGTGGAGGTCATACGAGGCCAACGGGCATCGGCTGGGATCCATGCATGGATCCATGGGGGTTTCTCGGCATCGAGAACGGAGTAGACGTTGGGGCCGGAGCCGATGAAGAGCAAGGACCCACAGTCGTACCAGCGGGGCCCGAAGGGGCTCGACGGCCCAAAGACACTTGCCATGGCTGACAGGATTTCCTGCAGCTGGGCCGGAGTCGCAGATGGATCCGGAAAGGGAGGGTAGGCCATCGGCAACAGCGTCGGCTCAGCCGGAGACGGGGGTGTAGCACCACCCTCACCCTCACCCTCACCCTCAGCAGTGTCACGCAACAGGCTAGGGGAAGGCGAAGACCCACAGCGCTTCTTCGACTTCTTGTGCTTCGCCTTACCGGACTCATAGTGCGAAGACTTTGTTGAACGTTGGTGGTGATGGCTCCCTGACTGGTCCCTCAACCTCCCACGGGACCTTGAACGGCGCGAAGTCAACTCCTGCAAAGTTTTCAGAGCCATGGCCCGGCACGACTCTGAGTCGTTGTCACGCCCCAGGCAGTAGAGATACTCACGGAGCAGATCCCTCACCGACATTGTGCGGGGACAAGCTGCGCAAGACTTAAAACCGGGTATCCCTATACACCAGGAGTCAAAGACTAAAAAAACAGAGACAAAAGACCCATAAAACTCAGTCAAAAAAATTGACTGGGGGTACCGCTCTCTCCGGATCTGCGCTTGCTGGCGCGGAAAAAGAAAGAACTGACGTACGTGGGCGCGTTTAAGTAGCTCCAGCGACGTCATCTCGGCGACTACGACACCAACAACATACGCGGAGCCGAACGACGACACCTATCCGACGAGCAGGCATACTGCTGACGTAATCTTTCCGGATTCAGTCTAACGCCTGGGGGTAATTCTAAGGTAAGGAATCGATCACTAACGTGTTTCTTTCAATGTTAGGTACATATGTATCAGCTCCTTCATAAACCATATCACAACTGGTTATTTGAAGGATAGCTGATCCGGCATTTATAAAAAAGCACAAAAAATAACCTTTAACTGTTACCACAACAAGGCTTTGCTGGGATAAGGAATGACCGAACATGAGAAGATCAGAAAACTTTGCATGTAGGGAATGTATGTTACAGGAGGAACACTAAACACATTTCTCCCAGCAAGCATCCTAGTCATGCAGTTTTGGTAGATGGGCCCCTGGCTCCCAAGACAACACCAACCCTTTTGGGAGGAATCTCAATCTCCATGCATGAAGGTGGAGATGGCACAGGCTTGAGTGCAGGACACGGTCTTGCTGCTGCGACAAGCGGTACTTCTGAAGGGATGTAGACAGATCAGAGGAATAGTGCTTATGGCCAAAAGATCTGGGTACCATACTCTTCTCGCCCAGTCCAGAAGCACAAGGATGACTTGGGTCCAGTCCTTCTTGATCTTTTACAGCACTCTGGGCAGGGGCAGAAAGGTGTATAGGAGCCCCGATCCCCAATGCAAACGGTTAGTGTCTCAGAGGGAAATGTCTTGGGAACTCCAAGTGCCTTGTGGATTGCCTTGTGAATTGCCAATTATCCTATCTCTCAATTGAGTCAATTAAATAAAAAGGACCTGGAGCTTTGTTACTAGGAATAGCATTAACATGATCCAATGACTTACGTTAAATGCCGACACGTAGAAACTGCATTTTTAGCAGATGAATTGTTTATTTATTGCATTGTGCTACTGATGGTAACTTTCTTTCTTTTACCTAGTAGTGTGCCACTTTGCAGTTGCATTTTCTTCTTCTTACAAATGGGCATCCAGCAGTTCATTTGTCAAGTCACCTTACATCCTATTTGGGACCAACTGGATCTCATGTAATGCATCAGATCTAAAAACAACCAAACCACCAGTTCACATACGGTTCCACTTAATAGAATCTTCAACAGGAAATTAGCGGATTCAGGGTATTGAGAAAGCCAAAAATCCTCATCAAACTCTTCAAGATTGTCGGACTACAGAAGCTTTAAACTACACTGAACATCTGAAGATGTTAGGTTGAAAGATTCTGCGTGTTATCATCTCAAGGGCATTTCCTGAATGATGCATCTCAAGTAAAATTACATTTATTAACTGCTTCCATGGCAGTCACAAATCTTTAGATCCATGTAACTTGAGCTGTCCCACATTAATGTACAAATTGTATCATCAAGCTATGTGCCAATTACTACAGTCTTACATGCACAGTGGAGTGAGGATGAATGAGTGGAAGGCATCAAAACTGCAAAGAGAAATATCTTTCTAGCTCCTGTTCAGTAACATCCATTCTCTGAATCTCCTAAAACCCGATGACAGTCTTTAGAGTTATTGCCTATAGGAGGTGTCGCAAACCTGACATAAATCGGTCTTTCAAAATGAAAATGCATTCATCGTAAATATTAAACAAGGATCAAGTTATCTTTATTCTGATTACTATACTTTTAGTTTGTACGCTTTCTTTCCATTATCCACTCTTGAATATCTTGGTCTTTATGTAGGAGGACAGTACACAGCTCCCATAACTGTTTGATGCACAGTTTTTAGGTACCGAAATCACACAAGCTCGCCCCTACTAGTTCCCTATAACTTAAAAGGGAGCCATTATATTTTCTGACTGATAGAGTGTTCGTCTGGAAGGCTTTAATCATAAGAAAGATCCTACTTACTAAGTGCAACACACTCTGACAACGTAGCTTAACCATACTCCTACATCATAGCTCTTTCCCATTCTCATTCGGCGGGATTGTACACTGCACTACCGTTAGGAAAGGAAGGAGGAAAAAGAAGAAAACACTGAGCATTGTGGCTAACCTTCTATCCATTCTTTGTGTCATTCTGGGAATTAGCCTTAGGAGCAATGAGATGGCAATATGCAAATGTGGTTTTTCATGAAGCGACAGAGCATAAGCCTCTGAAAGGCACATGCCAGGAGAATGGCTCACCGGTAGTACCCAGTATCCTGTAACCAGATTGCAATAAGGATGCATGCAGAGTGTAGCAATGGGAATGCAAGATGCTGTCCATCTGGCGTCCCTGGCCCAAGGGGTCAGAAAAACGCTGGTCTGAAGACTGCAAATCCTTTTACTGACCTAGATGAAAAACAGTGCACCGTTCACATCCATCAGGGAGCGTATCCTCAGCGTAGGAGGCATATGAAAAGGTGTAGTCTAGTGTATAAACTATGACTGTGGAACTTTGGGGTCAATCCAGCCACCATTTCTTGACAGCAAGTTGTGTGATTAAAGTCAAATAATATAAGTCCATTTACTTATTACTGTAAACATGTGAAATTTAATTTAGTTGTAAATGAGTAAAGTAGTGTCATGAGCCTCCGAGGTCTGGACCAAGTTCGAAAGATTTCCCTGATGCTGCGCCCCCTGGAATTTCAGGTTCCACTGCAGCGTCCGCGTAGGACAGCAGGCATGTGTTAACAGAAGGAGGCAGTATACCATAAGGCCCAGCAGCCTCAGTGTCAGTCTCACTGAAATCCTGGATAGAGGGTGAAACATTGGAATCATAGGCTGAATATCCTGGACTCACTGTTCCGGAGGATAAGCCTGGAAGTGCACCATGTCCATAATGACCCCATGAAAGGGAGCGTCTAAGAGGGACTCAGGGGTGACTTCGGCACGTTGATAGTAAACCCCAGCAAATACAGGAGGTCTGCTGTAGTCTGAAGGTGGAGAAGACAGCCTGGGGTGAGCCTGCATTCAACAGAAAGTCGTTGAAGTAGGAAAAAACTGGAACCCCTGGCCTCACAGATAGGCTGTGACCATTGCCATAACCTTGGTGAACACCCGAGGGGCACTGGGGAGGCCAAAAGCAGGCATAGACAACTGAAAATGCTCATGGCTTGCCGTGAGATGTTGGTAACCCATATGGCTAGGCATGATTGGTATGGGAAAATAGGCATCCTGCAAGTCCAATACTACCACCCAGTCTCCAAGGTTCAGGGCAGACAGGACTCGAGTTAATGTGATCATTTTGTTTCTTCTTCAGGAAGAATTTGAGAGGGGGCAGGTCTAAGAAAGGGCGGAAGCCTCTGCCCTTGTTTGGCACCAGAAAGTACTGGGAATACCAACCATATCCTACTTCAGATGTCAGCACCCTCTCAATGGCTCCCCAGGCCAAAAGATCATGCAACAGAGAAGTGGTGGTCCTCTGTCAGCCGGTCTGTGGATGGTTTGCATGGGTGGCGGGATTTCAATAAAAGGAAGAGGCATCTCCCCGCTGAAAAAGTTCGAGCACCCCTTTGTCCGATGTTATGGACATCCCGTGGGGAAAGTGCACCCAGATCCAGCTACTAACTGTTTGCCTGTGATGGGGAGAAGGCAAACTAAAGGGGCTTGGAAGATTCAGCTGCTGGGGATGGCAGACTGGATAGACTTGTGGATGTGGGTCCCACAGGCCTTGTATGAGCCACGTGCCAGTCATGAAAGGATTGAGGAACCTGTTGGCTTTGCTGGCTGGGAGGGAATGGACTTGTCTGGTAGACTACTCTAAACACCGCAGGAAATGCATAGGGCCATAGAGTCCTACTGACCGGGTGGTGGGCCTGCTCAAAGTACTTGAGTGCCAAATCTGCCTGGTCATCAGAAAGGCTGGTGACATCAAAGGGTATGTCCATTAGGGATGCTTTGACATCCCCTGAAAAGCCAGTAGATTTCAACAAAGCGTAGTGTCTGAGTGTCACTGACAACGCAAGCTGTGCCTAGCGAGTCGATCGTATCCAGTCCACAGTAAATGGTGAACTTATGTGTGTTCCTGCCATCAGCAGTATCCTGGGTCAGGACGTCACAGGTCTACTCTAAGACCATCGGCAGCACTTGGCAAACAGATCACAAATCATGTGGGTATATTGGCACAAGGGGCATGCAGTGTTCCCCAACCGCAGTGGAAGGCTGGCGGAAGAGAACATTCCCTTGTCCAAGGTATACAGCCTTTTGGATTCCCTATCCATTGGTGTGGTAGGGAACACACCAGGGTTGAAATTGGAAGTGAAGGTATTTACGACCAGGCTCTCAGGGATGGGGTTAAGGGTGAGGAAAGCTTGATCCTCAGGAGCGGGGCAGTGGTGGCGTGCAACTGTCCTGTGCACAGGAGTTCTTGAGCAGTACATCTATGAGGGCTTCATTAAAAGGAAGGAGAGGTTCTGTGGGGGAGACTCCCAGATGAAGTCCCTCTGTCAATGAGTTTGTCTTGACTGCCACCGAGGGCAGCGTTAGGTCCAGAAAATCAGCCATCCTCCTTACCACAAAGGCAAAGGATGCCCCTTACACCATGGTCACACAAAGAGGAGAGACTAAGCCAGTGTCTAGGTAGTTATCCAAACCACTGGCATCTACCAGCTCCTCATACCAGTTGCCTTCAGACTCTTCAAAGGGGCTGTGGTAGCCATAGAGTGCAGGGAACAACATCACTGGAACAGGCTCAGGGGAAGATCGCGGTCTCACAACAGGAGCCGATCCAGAGCCTGGTTCAAGGGGCCCGAATAGCGCCAAAGAGCATGGACCAGCCAGCAGAAATCCAGTGCAGGCAGCCACCAAACCCGTGGGGGCCTGAAGATGCTCCAGATGGGCCGGCCCACCCCAATGTGAGGAGCATAGCCTCATAAAGCTCCTTCAATTGGGTGGTGGGGAATCCTAAAAAAAAAGGTTAACAACCTGATGTCTTCACGCTGAGGCTACATCTATACAGACACTGCACATGTTCCTTTCGGACAATCAACGCCACCTAACGCTGTGCAGAAGTACTGCTCAAGATTTTCCGGATTCAGTCGGACGCCTGGAAAACATTCCAAGGTAAGTAATTGTGGGTAGACGTACCTGTCAGATGATTATTTACTCTCAAACCAATTGGCAAAATTGTCACCTACAATGGCCTTCACAACTCCAATCTGGTGAAAACCCTTCAAGTTGAAATATTCATTTTGTCTCTGTTGATTTCTCACCTTACTACTTACCCCATCTTTTTTTATACCAGAGAGATTCCCCCTTAAACACCCCATTCTTGTTCTTCTCACCTCCCAGTTTTCTTTAAGGAGGTTTCACCCCATTACCTCAGTCCTCTCTTTCTCCTTCTCATAGCTTCTCATAGCTCTCCAGTCCTACCTCATGAGCAATGTAGGCTTCTCTTTTCCTCCCACCGATTTCTCTCTGATTCTTCCAGGCCCAATCTCAGTTTCTTACCTTTGCTGTTCTTTTGCTTTTCCCCAAGCCGGGCTTTTCTGTTCCTGTCAATGTTGTGATTCACATTAAAGTGAACTACACCCATTATTAAAATTCATATTTTTTATTTTATTCTCGATTTCAATTATGGCCACCACCCATTCCCTCAGAGTTCTTTTGTGTCAAAAGAAGAGGTCCTGTGGAACCATATGCTCAAACTGAGTGACGGAAGGGAGGTGAAAAGCACAGGGGATCGTTCCTCTTCGCTTCTCCATACAAGTAAATCGGAGTTCTAAAAATGGTGAGACCTGGCTAAAACCACTATAATCACAACACCTCCTTGTGTCTCTCTGATCTTTTGGAGAAACGTTATAATCAGTGCAGTTGGGCTAAAGGTGAATAGAAATGTCCCCATTTAGTATATGGCTGGAAGGTTCCACAAGGAAACAGGCACTTGCCATCCAAAAGTCTGACCCCAAGTCTAGAAGAGTCGCAGACAATGTTTAAGAAGTTGCTTTCAGAAGGAAAAGATAGTGTTATGGTGGTGTTTGTGTGGACTCAGCAACAAAAGACAGGCCTTTAATGTCAACAATATGACCTTCTGCTCCAACATGTTTCTGTGTAAGTAGATATATGATTCGTCCCACAAGACACCAATCAAGAATTCCCCACAAAGTGCACCTCAGTCATACTCTGGTGAGTCAGTGATCATTGAATGCTGCAAACAAGAAAAGGGAGATCGCCCCGACTATTCCAAGGTTGGAAGCAAGGATGGTGAGACCAGGAAGAGTTTTGACTACGCTTCTCACTGCGGATCTAAGTGTTAGTCAAGGTTCAAGTGCTATACAAACAAGTGGAGCTCAGTCTGGGGTATCAATGCAGGGCACTTGCAATCCCAGAAACCTTTGGAACGACCAAGCTGTCACAATTTTTGTTTATAGCTAAGAACTAAAGTTTGGTGAGTGACAACAGAATAAGGGAAAATACAGACTCTGCGCCCTCCTCTGAAGCAGCTGGAATAAGACAGATCAGTAGGTCTCAATAATAAAAGTCTGCTAAAGGAGTTAGGATCTTAGTGAAGATCCTAGCATCAGCACTGAGACCGAAAAGATGCATCCAGTTGGGGTAAAATGCTTTCCACCACAAAATGGAGACACTGCCTTTGCCCCATCACATGAATGTAAGCGTCTTTAAGGTGCACAGATCATATCCAGTCATTGCTTTGCACAATTACCAATACCCAAGTAAAAGCTAGCATCTTGAACTTTTTCATAGGCAGGAGCTGGTTAAAACTGAGTCCAAGATGAGGGAGACCCAATCCTTAACCTCATTTTCAGAGGCAAAATTCTGCTTAAGTGGGGGAGACTCTCTGGCCTGGATTGTTCTTTGGAATGTCAATTGTGGCAGGGGTAGTCTTGATGGTGGTGTCTGTGGCAGCTGTAGATCACATCCCTTCTTTAATACTGATAGGACCCATATCTTTGGCGATTTCAGGTCTGTGGAAATAAAGTCTTACCGATACTGTTGTGGACTGGGGTTTGAAATTTGGTGTGGTGGGTGGCTGTTCCATGAAGACCTGACTCGGACGTATTCATTTGGCTGAAGGAAAGGGAGAGGACTTTCTTTCACATTGAACGTTTCTCATCTTCATCTGCGAGCTACCAGAGGATGAGGATGCCCTACATTGCAGTTCTGGGCAAATGACCTCACAAGCAGTAAAAGACTAGAAGGCCATTGCCAGCTGAAAACTGGAATGTTTTGTGTGTGGTAGTATTTAGATAGCACTCAGCAATTTGACTCTCACTTTCCTCATTTAATTCTGCTACAGAACCTTGCCCATATCGAACATGGTCTTAACACTGAACTGGACGTCTGTGACTTTCTCTTGGGCCTCCGCATTCAGTTCCAAGGACTTGAATCATGATGAGATCTAAAGGAACAGATCAGGATTCGTGGTCCTGATGTTCTCAGCGAGGGCCTTGAACATGAGCCATTCCTGCTCTGAAGGTCACTTGCCCTTGCTAGCCTAGCATATGCTTTATCATAGTAGAAAAGCAATAAAACCTTGCAGTCAAACTTGTGCAGGAAATGGAGGAATAGTTGGCTATTATGTCAATTTGAATATATTATTCCCATGTCTCTCTAGATGTTTCATCTGCTTGCCAATATTTGAGGACAGATCTTTGCTTTGGCCTTTAAAGAAGGTGCCAATACCACAAAGACTGGACACCTTCCTTGAGGTACCAGTACTCCTATGTTTTGTAAATAGAGTGCTCAGTGGACAGCCTGAATCCACAGCTCTTGAGGACTTAGAGGCCTATGGCTATAGCTCGGCTGCGAGGCAGTTATGGACATCAAGGCATAAGAGCGATCATTCTTGGGAAGGAGCTACGTTAGCAACCAAGATGGCCGCTTAGGCTCCCGGCTCCGCCGACCTCCGTCCCCCGCCAGATGATCCTGTTACTAATCCTGAATTTACACCCTGCATACGGGCGTGTGAACTGCTGTGCTGTACTTTGGAGCGATCCTGGGATTTTTACCAGCTTGGTGGACGGAGTTAAGTCGAGTATCAGTTTGGGGCCTACACCGGCTTGTGAGCCGGGGACTCTAGTACTGGCCCAGCCGGGTTCCAGTTGAATAACATCGGCCGTGAGTGATCGACAGGGTCCGGTCCTTGGATGTGGAGAACTTTCTAAGCCCGATTTCGACGGCGGTTGTTGATTTGGCCTAAACATCGACGGAGGGTTGACGAGGCACGATTGTGGCTGTGGGTGGAGGTCCCTGACCCGGAGACACGGTTTGCCGCCGCCGGTGTCCGCTGGGTCGGGGTCTCCGCTTGCGGTAGCGGAGCGTGGTTTGTGGCCTTGGCACGCCCTGAGTCTCCCTCCGTGACAGTCCGCCCCAACCTTGCCGGCTCCCCCGGAGAAGTCCGGTGCCCCTGGGGGACGCGATTATGGTCGACTCGGAACGAAATGTGGTGAACCGTCGATGCGGTCTGTACTGGTAGCTATCGGGGCACTACATTCCCATCTGGAGTCCATTGTTCAGAAAACGATAGTGGTCACATACGGACATGGGTATGAGGGACCGGACCCTGATCCGGTGCAATATCCTGATCGCCTATACCACCCACGGAGGTTCTTGTAACGGCAGTGGGCCCTGTGCCACGAGGGGTGTCTGAGCTTCATGGCAGTGTGATGGCCGACGACCGTGAACTCTGTGCTCTCTACGGATTGTCAAGCCCACCATCATTGCCTACTGTGTGTGGATTAATTGGTGCTTCCTTTCCGGATACTCTTGGTGGGAACTGTCTACGGGATGAAACCGCGTTTTTCCCCTCTTCGACACCTTCATTACGATCGCAGAGACAACGACGTTGGGAGCCCATGGCGGTGATGGACATCGTCAATGGAGTTCCCAGTGATTTTAAAACTTTGCCTCGCCTCGGAAGGAACTTTACTGAACTGTTTTGGCATTTTGTCTATCCTGCGAAGGCGACATTCCGTCCGGAATGGGCTTGCACAACTGATCGGAAGGGTCAAGGATGAGACTGACTGTTGGGGCTTGGCACAGTGGACTTGCGGAAGTGGGATTCGCTACCATTGTATTAACGGGAGGTCGGGTGGTGCTTACTGTTTCCCCTGTTTCGTTTTATATCGCTCTAATAGTTGTTGGTTTTATCCTGGGGGATTCTTGGTTCTGGCGGGGGCAGGGGGGACCGGGGGCCTGTACTGAGGTGCCCTCCTCCACTTTTTCTACTTTTAGTACATAGTTAGTTGGGGCGACAGGCACACTGCTAGTTGAGGACAGGCGCAAGCCATGGGGGGGTGTTCGTCTTGTTAGTGTTTGTAGCTTTTATGTCTGAAATCCTTTCGAATCCTGACATTGGTGGTCTTATTGAGGCGCGAATTTGTGTTTTCGGTGGATGGGCTCTGGTGGGGGTATTAGAATAAATTAGCCAACTGTTGCGTCATCCGTTATTGTATTCGGGATGCGGCTGTAGTCTCGTAACCTTTTACTGCTGCACCCCCCCCTCCCTTCTACTCTGGACTGCTGCTCAATGTTTATCCTGTTTCGAGGGGAGGTGGGGTTGGTGGTTGGCATTTGTTTGATTATCCTGAAAGTCGTGCGGCCGATTACCCGATGTAGCTTGCGAGTAGGCTTTATTGATAGTTCTCCATCCATTATGACCTGTATGTATATTGCTCATCCTTTCATTCCGCAATGTAAGTCACATGTTATTGCTTTTTTTTTGTTTTTTCAATAAAAAGATGTTTAAAAACAAAAAAAAAAGCGATCATTCTCCGGTGGAGGCACTACACAGCATCTCTACCCCTTAATATTAACCATATAATTCCACCTACTCAAATGTAGATTCTCGTGATGACTTCTAGAACTCTCAAGGTCAATGTGAGGGATGTGGGATCTCCATGGAGCCTCTAGTGCATCAGTTATAGATGCCCGGGATCCTCACTATGCAAGAACTTCATTCTTTTTGTCAGGACGCGGATAATACAGTCCGGATTGAACACATTGTTTAGTACCATGAACAGGTGGTCTTGCAACCCGGTGTTTTCACATTCCCTGCATTACTAGCCTCTGGTGTAGGGCCCCTGGGGGTGGCCTGCATGTGGAAGGGAAGGGGCTAATGGGTGTTTTCTACAATGCCATTGTCGAATTACTTGTACACATATTTTGATTCTTCTGTTTGATGATTAAATCCAACGTAATTTTAGGAATCTTTGCACCCTTGCTCTATGCACCAGGCAGCAGGTCGGCTTCTGCAAACAGTTGATGCAGGACACACAAGGTTTTTAAAATGGAGCACGGAGATGTACACTATCAGATAAGAAGGAAGATAAGAAGGAAAAAAAGAGGGAAAAACATCAAAAAAAGATTCTCAAAAGGATCAACTAATAATGGCACCTACCAGGATTTTGCTGAACGTGAAATAAACAGGTTCTGACCTACACCTATGGATGGAAAAAAGAAATTGGAGATGGCACATCTGTATGTAATGATTTGGAGGAGGTGGGTCATTCCATGTATGACGTATGTATGCATGTGCGAGTAACAGGTTTTTCATTTTTAGTATACCTTTACCTATGATAATTTTGTTTCTTCAAAAACCATTGTGCATGCTTTTTGCAGTATAGACTGGGCTGAATTGATAAAAAAATGCAATGATGTCATTGCACACAGCTGTAATGAACCTAAACTTTTTGATATTCCTACGCAGCTGACCAGAAGAATGAACAGCTACAGAATTTATTTCTACGCTAGTAATTTGCCTGACTTATTAGATTAACAGATTCAACATTACCAATAGAGCAATAATCATGTAGACATTGTGCACACACAGGTCCGCACAAGGAATGGAAGTTTTAGTATCCATGGTGGACAGAAGCATTCACCAGCAATTTCCAAGGTGTAATCCAGTTTGATGGGTTGTTAGGTTTCAAAATTGGGGACCATGAAAGACTTCTTGAGGAATTGGAGATTTGAACATTTTGTTCTGAAAGGGGTAAATTGATTGCAGACTAAGATCACAACTATTCATTTCTTACAAAAAACACACTGATTTTCCAAGGAATTAGTATTACCAAGCTTTTAATGCTTTTATAAATTGACTCAAGTGGCATTAATTCCTACAACATTAATGACACCAACATTCTCTTTAAGGAGAACCGCCTGTCCAGCTGTCTCTCAGCCATTAACTTAATAAGTTTACAACAACTTAAAAACTCCCTACATAAAAACTGAAATGGCTAACTCAGATCTTGCTTGGGTCTCTGCATCCCTGTCCTCCACTACTGAGTCAAATAAGGCTTCTAGATTTAAGAGAAGATTTCCTCCATCTGAGAATAATTAAGTGACTATTTCCTGTGGTTAGTTTTCTGCATGAGTCCAGGCTATGGTGGTGCTGTAATTCAAAAGGATTAACTATATCAATGGGGCATAACGTGGTTTGCCTCAATGTCTTCTTGATCAACTCCAAGAGCCCCAGAATTTTGCAGCATGTCTGTTACAAGACCATCACTGCTGACACAGTCTCTCCTCCCAATCCTTAGAGTATTATACTGGAAGCTACTGAGAAAGAAGTCATCATTTAAGGCACTCTTGTATTATTCAACAGAAGGGCACAATTGTATCACAGGATACAAGAACTATCAACACTCTGCCATCACCGTCACTCGAAAGGAATTGGTGCCCAGAGTAGAGACGTAACTGAGCATAAAGGATTCAAGCTGGCTTCCTGCTTCCAATAGAAATTAAAGCTATGGATGATCACTAAGCCTTTAGATGTGCACTGAAAATGTACCAGATGCTCCACACACAATGAAGCTACTAATGCTTCTTGCTCCAGTTACCTAGCTCTGAATATAACTGGATTGTTAGCAAATACTTCTTAGCCATCGGCGATACTGGAACCCAAATATATTATACACACATACATACATTCAGACATCTATACTTACGCTACAAGTGCTTGCCGTTCAGGGTTATCAGCCTAGATTGAACACCCAGGAATAGGGAGAGGAATTATCTAACTTGGAAAAAAGGTGTAAGAAATTAACATTGGTCCATGAAGTAAATAGTTTCAAGGGCTCTGGTACCCAGGGTATTGGTGTAAGAGGCTCAGGGGGGGATTAGCGTCTTAAGACTTGGTGAATGAGTGGGCCCGATGGCCAGCAAGACAAAGTACTGGGTCAAAGCAGTCTGTGCCTCCAGATGCAGGAGGTTGGCTCCTCCACCCCCAGGGAGATGCTGCTTGGTTTATGAAGGTAGGAACAGTTCTCCAAGTGTTTGGGGTTGTTCAGCTTCTGGAAGAGTTGGTCTTTGTAACTGCCTCGATGCAAACAGCCAGGTAGGGTTTGGAACCAATTTCGGTGCAGGACCTCTGGCCTTAAGACCTCGACTCTTCTTTCTCCTTCCTTCAGTTTCCAGTACAGTAAGCTTTTATTGTTTTAGGTTAATTAAAACCGTTACAAAAATACATTTGAGCACATATCCTCAGGTGAAAGTTAAAAGAAAATTTTTAAAACAAGAAACCTTTAGTTAAAAAAGTGGTAGTGCTAAAAACAGTGGGGTATGGGAGGTGAGCATTGTTTGTTTCGTCTTGTCTTGGCCACAACTCCTTAGGTCTAATTTGGGCCGAAATCTAGGCTTGTTAGTTTCAGCTCCACCAGTTTCAGGAATTTCACCAGCTTTCCATTTAGTGGCAGAAGACCTGGATCAAAACAAGCGAGAACTGCTTGTCTGCCTGTGCGAATTCTTTGTTCATTATGGGAAGTTTTTAGCAGGGCTGCTCTTTCCCCTTCGACATCGGGCAGGTGCATAGCAGATGTTGAAAGTCTTCATTCCCCGAGCCGCATAGCCTACATTTTGTCCCGCAGTTCCTTCTCATCCATGGTTGTAGATGTGGTATGGCTGGTAGGATTCCTAGCCTATGTTTTAAAAAGGCTTCTTTAGTTTTCCTGCCGTACCCCAGACCAAAGTACGCTTGAAGCCCCGGTGATTTGTATGTGCACAGTGTCATCCAGGCGTGACTCCTGTGGGAAAAGGTAGCTTTATCTTCCACATGCGAGTGTCTCTTTATGCTCTTATTTACTATGTGCTTAAATTGCGCATGCAATAGTGGAGTTTCCCATAATTCTTTCAGTCCTGTGACAGTCAGGGACTCATCCAAGTATTTTTTTGCCGGGATTTTGGAGAAGCTGCTCAGGTCTTGCCAGAGCTGATGGTTCAATGTATTTTCTGGTGCATTCTTTATTTTGTGCCAGCACTTTATATATGACCCTCTTCGTGCAAGCATTTGGCAGGTCAGTCCGAATTCTAACCGGATCTGGGCTTGTGAGGTATAGGTTGGCAGGTTAAAAATGAGTCTGTAGACCTTTGAAATAATTAAGTCCAGCAGTTTCGCATCTGTACCTCACTACCATACGTGATAGATGACTATTTTGACTTGAGCCACGCGGAGCAGTGACAGAAGAGTGGGACCGTTCAAGTTTGTCTTTAGTTGTTTGAGTGTCGTAGCTATTAGCATACCTTTCCTCTTAATGGCCTCTAGATGATTTGAGTAGCGACCTCCTTTATCGACAAGGATTCCAAGGTATTTGTATTCCGAGCAGTTTGTTTCTACCTTTGTTCCAAGGACCCAAGTGTGCGGCTTTTTCTTCTCAGTTATTGACAAGACTTTGCGCAAAGGATAATTTAAGCTGTTTAGTTGAGATTTTGCTGCTTGAAGTACCTCCACCGAGTTTGCGACCGAGGTTTTAATTTGTTTAAGGTTTATGGTGTGACTGGCGTGTGCTCCTGTTGGGTTTGAGAGAATTAGGTCCGGAAGGGCATAAAAAGAGACTTCTTGGGGGCGGTGGTCACTATCTCCCTTGTCCCCTAGGCTGTAGCCCAGTATGTGGTGAAAAAGTGGGAGAGAGACTAACGTGTAGTCTATTGTAGAGGTTGCGTTGCCTGAGTTAAACGAGGCCACAGATGGAGAATCTTCAGGGAATCTTCCATTTAGAACCCTCAGGCCCGTATATTCCAAGTTTTCCAGCAGCTCCTTTGCATGCTTGGGGATTTTGCCTTGGCTGCTGTAGGATTGGATTGGAATATTCCAGTGGTAATACTGGGCCTGAATGTCACTGTTTGAGGATGACCCTAAGATGCATTGATTGAAGTCTCCGGAAAGGATTAAATTGGATGAGGTTTGCGTAGTCATTACATGATATAGGTGATCCATTAGGAGTTTCACCTCTTGTTTCTTCTTTTTTGGATTGATGTAGGTGTTAATCAGCTAAACCTCTCTTCTTTCCCCCAAAGTTTAATGAAATCCCCACTGTGTTTATAGCCGGAGAGTTGGTGGTGAGTGCCTGCACATTGCCGACAGTTGAGATTTTGATGTAGGTTGCTAGGCCTCCTGCCAGCCGTCCGAACTTGCTTTTCCTTGTGGCTGGGGAGTGGTAGCAGGTATAGCCTTCTATGTGAACCGGTTCCTCCATCCAGGTTTCCTGGAGGAGGATGATATCGAATGATTTAACATATTGTAGGAAATCGATGTCTGCTGCTTTGTTATTGAGCCCATTTAGGTTCCATGAGCATAATTTCAGATGTGGTGCGGCCGAGCGCAGGCCTGGCTCCGTTAGATTTCCTGGTCATTGAGGATTGCTTGGTGCATTGCTTATTCTGAAAAGCCGATGATCAACTGAGCTGTACGAGTTAGCGACCACTGAGCTGTTTTTAATCAGTGTCGCCTGAGCGGTTGTAGGGGATCGACCCAGAGCGCCCCTTAGCACAGATCTTGTCTTCGAATTAGTTGTAGGTGGTCCGTGCCTAGGTCTCTCGAGCAGGGCCAGCGGATATCCTATGTTATGGTATACTGCAGATTTAATCCCCCATGCTTTAAGGAGATTTTGCTCTTCTAAGATTTTATTTACAATTTCGGACTAAATCCATGTTGCTTTTGTCGCTTCGTTGCCGTATGTCCTGTCAGTTTTTATGAATTCTATAGAAAGAAGGTCGGCTGAGGATAAGTCATTTAAAGCTGGTTAAGTAGCCGAAGTAGATTCCCTCTATTCAGTATATCGAATGGGCCCTTTGATTCGTACTCTGGAGTAAAGAGGATGATGGTAGAGTTCCTATTTGGATCATTCGACTGAGCTGTTGGCGGGTTGGTAAAAACGTGGGTCATTCTGTTGTCGTTGTCGGACTGTGGTAAAATTTCTATGAGAGTGTCCCCAGAGGAGAGATTCTTGGAAGCGGGAACAGAGGGAACTAAAGAGACACCCTCTATGGTGGAATATAGCTGAGTTTGGAGGCACAGGGGCCCTATTTCCCTCGGTTCTTGAGCTCAGGATCTTTCACAATGGGTGATGATAGAGGATTCTCGTGCCGAGTCCGTGCTATACTTTGGCCGTGCACCCCTTGGTTCGAATGTTGATAGTAGTTTGAAGGGGCTGGCGTTGTTCTCTTTTTCCGGTCCACGGTTTACTATCGTGCTTAGGTTTCCAGTATCGCTGCCAGGCGGAGCCCTACTATCCTCCTGCGTAGGTGCCCCTATGGTAGCTGCCGCGTGTACTCCATTTGAGGAAGATCTGTGCACCATAGAGATTTGTTCTCAGCTGGCGTGGTTTGCTGTGATTGGGCCCGGATCTTGCTGCTTCTGTCTTTTTCCTGGCCTAAATAGTGGGTAAACTTCTGGCATGCTTGTTGTTGTTAGTTTTTTGCGGCCTTTCCTTCTTTGCTGCCGCCGACCTTTCGCGTTCAGGGTCGGCCTGTTAACCTTTGGAGGTGAAGAGGAGCATGTTGTCAGGTGGCCCGGTGGTGGCACCAGTGCAGCCTTGTCTGCAGTGCTGGCTGTGGTAGCCCCTTCTGTTAGTGGTGCGAGGAAGGTTGTTTCGCCAGGATTGATGTGCTGGAGCCTTACATTAGGCACTTTTGGCAGCCCATCTATCAGACAGGATACTATTTCTGGAAGTGCTGCCAGTTTGTCGACTATAGGACCCCAGCTGCATATCAGCTTTGCCTCATGCTGGGCTCTGCTAATTAGACAGTTTAATTGGCCCAGTTTCTCATCAATTAACCAAACAAAGACAGCCAAGGTGTCAAGTAGAGTCAGCTGTAGGTCCATTTTGTCATATTGGAAGTGGAGAGTGTCTACGGTTCGTTGCATGGTGTTTAGAAGAATGTCCCACGTGTTTGACACATCTGATGCTTGAGTCCTAGGTAAGGACCCTTTTTGGGTTGTCGATTTGTTGGGTGTGGACGACAGAGAGGAATTCAGTAGGGTGATTGAGTTTGAGAAAATACCCTATCGGTCAGAGCCCCTTTTGGTAAGCTGGGTTTTGTTAATTGATTCCTCTGTTGGCAAGGATGGTTTAGCCAGCGTGGTCGGAAAGTATGAGGCAACTAATTCGGCCCACTCCTATGATCCCAAATAGGTTAAGTTGGCGGGCCGTCGCTCAGAAGATTCGGTATATTTACCCCAGCCTCCTTCCAGTGTTCGTCGGAGCTCTGGCCTTTTGCGGTTTCTCCCATTGGCTGTTGGTGAGATTTTGAGCGATCCTGTTGGTCCAGGAGGCTTTTATCAGTGATCAACAAGTTATTTGGATTGTCTGGATTATCGCTGCTTAGAGCTTCTTGCCATTGATAGAAGTCCTTGCCACTGCAGGCTGTGAGGTTGTGCGAGGAATGCTTTGGTTCCTGACTGGGTAAAAGTGAAGGTAGAGTAGTTGGTGTAGGTGGGGAGTTGGTGTACTTGAGAGAGGAAGATAAATGTAGGGCCGACATAGCCCCCCTGTCACCTGACCGCGGGGCTGGTGGGCTACGAATGGCCATGTTTGTAAGCTCGCCTTCACCCACGGGCCCTGTTTTCCCCTCGTCAAGAGGACCCGGTGCAGGTAGGCCATCTGTTGTAGGAGAGCGGTTCGTGATACTTGACCCAAAGATTGGTCTTTTTGCAGTTAACAAGGGGATAGTGGAAGAAGTGAGTCCTGGAAGTCCAGGATTTTTCCACTGGTCGACAAGATAGTGGAGAGTGGATCCTTCAAAAAATTAAATTTTGATGTAATTTTTAGTTGTCGAAGGTTGGGGCAAGAAAATGCAGCCGGTTGGGCTTGATCGCTACACACGCCGATTTCTCCTAGAGATGAATCCCGACTCCCACTGGCTTTGTTTACATTTTCCTTTTTATTGGCAATTGCTGCGGAGTTCTGCTTTGCCTTGGTTTTGGGCTTGTTCTCGAGGTGGACCCTTTTCTTCCCTGACCGCATGCTTTGATTAGGCCAATAAGTTGAGGAAGGTGGATGGCTATGCAGGCTTTGCTCCAGAAAGCTTATTCAGTGTTTGATATCACAAGGGCGGGATGCAGAGGGAAGGGACGCAGTCTCGCAATGTCCCAGTATCACGGTTTCACCTCCCCCCACTGTCCTCAAGCCGCAGGGCCTCTGCCCCCTCTCCCTCTCCCTTCAGGTCTTCCGATCCGCTCTGCTCTGATCAGCTCTGTTGGGACAGCGGCTGCAAGAAATTTGGGTGGAATATGGCAGGGTTTTTAAAGATGCTCACGGACCGCTCATAGAAGAAAGGTCACAGTATACGTGCTGCTACTTTTCCTTGTCGAGGGTTTTCCTTTTTCCTTCCTTCCCCTCTTCCCACTCCTTCCTCGTAGTGCTGCCGCACCCTTTCCGCAGTCTCTCTGCTCACTGCCCTCGGCAGGGCGGACAGAGAACCGGCCTGAGCTAGGCTGGCAGGCTAGTGCGGCAGGCTGGCTGGATCGTCTGTTGATGGCCATTATAGCTGTTAACTGTTGCTAACTGTTGAGCAGGCAAAAGGAAGTGACGCGATGAGGGGAAGGGAGAGACCCGCGGTCCACAAGCCTATGTTTGCTGATAGTAGTCTGTGATAGCCGGCGTTTGGTGTCGCTCTAATGGCTCTAATGCTACAGGCAACAAGTCACACGAGTCACGAGTCGCGGCAGCCCACCTTCACCCACTGATGCCACCAATGCCGCTGTCACCTCCGCCGCTGCGCCTTTAACTCCGCCACTCCGCTGCGTTCCGAGCTCTGCTCACTCCGTAACTTGCCGCGACCAGACTTCTCCTCAGCCTCTTAGCCGGAGACTTAGCTGATTCAGGCTCCAATTTGGGCTCCTACTGCGCCGCACCGCAACCGCACCGCCGAGGATCTCACAGCGCGGCACGGCTCGGCAGTCGCAGCACCCGTAGCTCTCACAGTTCTTGCAGGCAATTTAATCGCCGCTTGTTCCGGGTGCTCGAGCCGCCGGGATCGCTGCTTTCCGCTGCCACACCCGGGGAGCTCAGGGCCACCGGTGTCTCGGCTCCACCCCGCGATGCCCAGAGCAGTTTTTTCTTGCCGCTCTAAACACCGGCTCCGGCACCGGCACCGGATCCGGCTTTTGCTTTACGGCTCAGGCTCCCTCAGAACCGCTGCAGACCGCCGCCGGAGCCATTTCGTCTCTTCTCCTCTCTCGCGGCTGCTCGTGGCTGTGGTCTGTGGCTTGTGGCGTTTGCGACATTTGCTGCTCTCTGCTGTATGCTGCTCTCTCGTCACGAGGTCTCCTCTCCACGCTCCTCTGAGGCGCTGTACTGGTTGTTTAACCTTAGGTTCATCATCTTCATTCGCATAGTCATAGCTACTTGATGAATCTCTCTTCTTAGTCACAGAAGGCTCATTTGACCTGAATTTCCGTTTTTTTTTGCACCGGAGTAATTTAGCCAGTTATTAAAGATATCCAAGAGGGACGTAGCATTAGGATCCGGATCTTTCACGCCTGTAGCCTTAGTAAACTCCTGACGCGGCGATCAGCAGCTTGTTCTCGCGTAAAAAGCTAAACACGAACGGGAAAAGGTCACTAGGTATTCAGTTTCCAGTAGATTAATCAGATTTCCTGGTGTAAGGGGGACCCCTTAATACTGAATTATGGGGCATTTAGGGGAGTGTAGGGCAGTAGCCAATGGGTTACTTACCCCTGGGGTGACGACACACCATATATGAACTTCCAGTGAAGAGTGGGCATAATCTTGACCCGGGTTCCTAGTTTCACCAAATACAAGATGGTGACACTCTTCCTTGACAGTCCACTTCAGGTGTCCCACCTTAGGTGTGTGCCCAGCCTGTTAGTGTGACACCCCTTCTGACAAATTTTCCCTCTTGCTCTGGTGTCAAATGGGCCTCAGGACAGGGAGTGGCAATCCCCAGGCCTGGGAGAAGCCAGGGTTGCATATCAAGGGTTGTAGAGGCTTTGAAGCCCATAGCATTGACATGCTAATTTACTAGCCATCCTGCTGGAGGAGGCGTTGCCACCTTCCTGCGGAGTTGGGATTGTTTCTGGCTTCTGGGTGTGAGCTCTCACTTGCAGGGGGTCAGATACTTATCTGTGGTGGCAGGCTCGACGATACAAGTCAGTCTTTGGTATCGCTTTGTTCGCCCTAAGTTGGCAGGGTATGCCCAGACGTGGGTCCCTTGCTCACTCTACCACTGGATTCAAGATAGCCTGGCTGATGAGGATTATGAATCCGAAACCGGTCCCAGGATGCTTGTTTCCGGTCCAGGGAAGACATGGCTTGGCAGTTCGGGCTGGACTGTCCCATGAGGCACAGGGTCAGACTGATTTGCATATGGTCATGTCTGAACTGGGGTGGTGGAGTGAGCTAAAGAATGGTGATGGATTAAACCCAGATCAGTTGACTGGGGGTGAGTGTTTGATTTGCTCAAGCGCTCTGTCCATCATCCCCTTTTGTTTCGCTTTGTTCGCTCTAAATTGGCAGGGTATGCTCAGACGTGAGTCCCTTGCTCACTTGGCCATTGGATTAAAGATAGCCTGGCTGATGAGGATTATGAATCAGAAACCGGTCCCAGGATTCTTGTTTCTGGTCCAGGGAAGACATGACTTGGCAGTTCGGGCTGGACTGTTCTCATGAGGCACAGGGTCAGACTGATTTGCATATAGCCATGTCTGAACTGGGGTGGTGGAGTGAGCTAAAGAATGGTGATGGATTAAACCCAGATAAGTTGACTGGGAGTGAGTGTTTGATTTGCTCAAAAGCTCAGTCTATCATCCCCTTTGGTATCGCTCACCTGCAGGGGGTCAGATACTTATCTGTGGTGGCAGGCTCGACGATACCAGTCAGCCAACACACTAGAAGACTAGTAAGCTTTTAGGGAGTACCTTGAAGGTGCTCTGGGTGCATGACACAATAAATCTGATACTGGCATCAGTACAGATTTATTAAGACAAGGTGTGTGATACCAAACAACAATACTTTCAGTGAGGCCATCATGTGGCTGGGTAACTTTTAATGACCAGTGCCCAGTACATGTACTCATAATGGCTTCCTGAATACTTGTAATGGACAGCAATAGAACTGGGCATTACGGGGGCCTATCTGCTTGTGCAGGTATGTCCTCACATGAAATATTAATACAGCCTGCCTTAGGGCTCTAAAACCTGCTGTAGGGGAGACGTACATATATTATACGTTGTGTACTAGGGCATTGCACCCTGTGGGTGTGCAATGTTGTGTTTTCAAAATGGTTTGCACCATTTCACACAGCCTGCAAAGGTAGTCTGTATGTGTTTGTGTGTGGGTCCTTTTAGGTGGCATATTTCATGCTGAAGCACATAGGGACCCTCTTTCGAACCCAGGTCCTGGGTACCATTTACTAGGGACTTACAGGGGTGCTGAAGTCCTTGCCAAATTGTTTACAATTAAACAGAAGTTCATTTTAGGGCAGGAGTTTACAACCTTTACTGTAATGAGAGCTATTTCTGATCAGTGAAAATAGTTGTGAATTACTGAAGGTCAAGTTTCTCGCGCACAGTTATCAGACACCCGTTCGCCTAGCTTATTGACTTTAAACAATCTCCATGGAGCCCAATACTATGGTTTGCCAAAATACTGCGACTAGGGATACTATGATAGGGATGTCATGGGCGACAGTGAGTGCATGGTCTGGGGGATAAATGTGGTTGGGTGACTGACCGGATGTGCTGTACGTAATTGTGGCACAGGACATCCCTTTTGCCATATGTGGCACAGTTACATGAACAACACCAACCTACAACCATCTTTTTTTTTTTAAAGGGCTAATATGTTCTGCCAAAATGTTCATAATAAGCAACTTTTTTCAGCACTTGATGGAACATTTTTCTGCGCTCTGAAAAATACAGAAATTCTTTCAAATGGGAGAAATGTAGTTATAAATATGGCAGCGTGTCTACCAGCGACTGGGAGCCTGATGATTGCTGTGTGTAAATGTGACACTGTGAAATGGGAGAACATTCATGTGAAGAGTTAACTTTATGTTCATATGCATTACATAAAACACATCATTGTCATTCTCTGCCATGTGAAAGTGTCTTTACAAATAGACATTTTACTCCCAGTGACCAGTAGATATGGTGACATATTTATAACAGGAAAATAGAGTAATTTGTTTAAATGTGAGGAATGTAAATTGAAGAAACATGCTTCATAAAACATTGGGACTTAATTGGCTTAAATTATAGTAGCGAAAAACATGAAAGATAATTTTTCTTCACTTTAAATTTCTCCCATTTAAAGGAAAATGGCTGTATTTTTCAGTCATAGATATGGCGCGGTGTTTGCCAGCCTCTAGGAGCAAGATGCCTACTGTTTGTAAATGCTACACTTTGAAAAGGAAAACAATTAAAGTGAAGAGTTAACACCTTCGCTGCTAGGTGTTTTCCCCTCCGGTGCTGGATGACACCCATTTCCCATTGTTTCATGACGAGCTCAGCTCGTCATCAGCACAGCTCAACCGTGCATCATGACGAGCTGAGCTCGTCATCAGCATCGAAAGGGTTAAGTTAAATATGAAGTTAATTCTTCATTTTAATTTGCTCTCATTTAAAAACTTTCAGAAACCTCATTTTGTTCTCATGCTCCAATATTAAGTTGAGAATGGCTTTTATTTAAGAGTTAAATACCCCAGTGCTTCAATTCCGAACATCCTTGACCCCTCTGGATCATAAGTTTGAGGGGAGAACTTCTCATTATCATACTCTGCTATCTGCAGCCTGATAAAAGTAAAATAAACACAGCCTTTCCTAAACTTGAAAAGGAAAAAGCAACACTTATTCATTCCAGTTCTTAGTTACAAATGAATGCTGGGAGCTACCCTGGAGGTTTCTGCGTACTACTGTTTTAGGGAAAGAGCGTTTGCCACTGGGGCCTGGCTCGCAGGGACCCAGTGCACTTCACATGGAAAACATCAGTACCAGTAGGCAAAACGTGGGGGGCACTCATGTGTAAAGATGCACTTTCCTAAACTCTTTAACTCTGTACATAAGAACAAGTTGCTTATCTTTGGCAACGCTTTTTCTGGTGGATACCCCATCTAACTGCAGACAGGTACTCACTGGAGAGCACATAGCACCATCTATCAACACACAAGAACCCTGCTAGAAAGAGTTTATGGATCTAGCCTGGTGAATGTAGATATTTTTATGGTGAGGAATATGCAGCTAGATGTATCATTAGAAAATGTGTTTTTTTTAAGTCGTGTATGTTTGCAAGCACTCACCTGGGGCTTGTTTAGCTAATTAGATTTTAAAATTAATTTAAGGAACTTTATCTGCAGTATTGTCTACAATCATCTTTAAACAAAGCATTAACGTCGAGCAAAGTAGTATTTGCACTAAGTAAACCCATGTAATAATGGACAAAGAAGAATCTTCACAAAATTCACATGGAAACCCGCCAATTGAGATACAAAAATAAATAGAAATGGGTAAATGGTATATCACATTTCTTTACTACTTTGTGCATGTTATAGAGTGCTACTCCTGCCACTATGTTGTCTTCTTGGAAGAAGATGTGTGTCTGTAAAATGTAATACCTTTACAAGTGCTTGTTAATGGTGGAAACATGAGGCTTGAACATTTTCTTCCAGACTAGTAGAAAGGTAAATTCTTCATCTTTTTGCTAGAACAAAAACTACCTATCTCCTAGCATGTTCCAGAATTTAAGTAAATAACTAGTATTAATCAGAAAATTTCCCTTGCTAGCTTGTAGCCTAAACAAGTTGAGAATTTCATTAGACTGACCAGACCCAATCAATCACAAAGTGTCAATTAAGTGATGTGTGCTAGCTCTAGAAATATACAATGAGATTATGTTGAAAATACCACAGGCCGACTGGTGCACCTAAAACCTATGTAGCAACAGCACTCAATGCCCACATAACCAAGCATTAACAAAGCCCATGGTTTTGGCTTTTATGCAGTAAAGTGACATTTGCTGTTGTGCAACACGTCACATCCTCAATAATAGAAATGTTTTATCTACCTCAAACTTTCAATTACATTTTAATTGCATTTTAAAAGTTTTCCCCCAGCAATAACAGTAGCAGTACAGAATAACCTTTGTAGGTATTAAAAAAGAGGTAAAACATTGCTGTTACGGAGTAACAGTTGAATATATCTAGCACACAGAGTTTTAAATAACTCACAGAAAAATATAGAAAACAATGTGTATTGTGGATTGCTTGTCACAAGAGCAGAGGTTAAAGACACTGGAAGGGACCCAAACCCTATGGAGAGGAAAGTAGATGTGTCATGCCCGCCGTAAAGCTTGTTAACCGATTCCATTCATAAACAAGAGGTAGCAAATCAAATAAAGGCTTTAGGACCCCATAGTTAACAGTCCGGCATAATGATCAAACAGATGATTTAAGAAGTGTACTTTGTTCTCATAACACACACCTTCCAAAAACAAAAAAAATACCATATGTATCCATTTCTCGAATGCAGTATGGGCAATCAAATAGATCACAGAAACCAATTTCAAAAAAATCTTTTCACATACATAAGTAATTGGAATTTGCCAATAGCATTTAGGTTTAAATAATCTCAAATGATCTCCTGTGATGAACTAGCTGCCTTATTAGACCAAAACAGAAATACACAAAAAAGTATTGCTACCTGAAATATATATACTCTAAATAGTGTAGGCTAACTCCTCTTGGCGCACAAGTTACTACTTGTGTAACGATATATCTGTAAGAGACATTAGCTAGTGAGAGATTCCTTGCCTTAGAATATCCCCAGGCATCAGACTGGATCCAGAAAGTTTTGCTTAGCAGTACCCCTGCGTGTCAGTCGGTGGCGTCCTGCGGCTCCGCGTCCGTCACTGGCGTCGTCCGCGCCGAGATGACGTCAAGGAGAGTACTTTGGTGCCACCCATGCACGCTGACATCAGTTCTGTACACGACTTTCTGTGCCAGGAACGCAGAGCCATGAAAGAAACTGACCATTGGTGCATAAAAGTAGGGCCCTGAAAGGGATGACCTTAAACCTAGTAATCAGTTCGCAGAACGGGGAGGATGGGAGGGGCGGTAAGGAATCTATCACTAACTAATGTCTCTTACAGATATATTGTTACACGAGTAGTAACTTGTGCATCTGAAAGAGACACGTTAGTGATAGATTCCTTACCTTAGAATAGATACCCCAGTAATACAAATCCCGGTGGTGGGTCTGCGAACAAAATTACACCAGGAAGTCACGGAGAACAGACCAGCCAAAGAAGCCGTCTCTTCGGACCTGACTGTCAAGGCAGTAGTGCTTTGTAAATGTGTGCAGCGAGGCCCTCGTAGCTGCCTGACATATGTCCTGCAACGGAACGCCGCGTCCCAAGGCAGTAGTGGCTGCCGTCGCCCTGGTGGAATGGGCACGCAGCCCTGAGGAGGCTCCTTCTTGGTCAAGGAGTAGATGTTCAGTTTGTGCACGACCCAACCTTTCTTGGCGCCCACGTAGCCAACAAAAAGCTGATCATCCACCCGGAACTGTTATGTACCCTGCAGATAGAAGGTGAGCACACGTTTTGGGTCCAGACGGTTGAGCCTCCTCTTTCCTGGAAGGATGTGGAGGCGTAAAGAAGGTGGGCAAAATGATGGTCTGCCCGATGTGGAAGGGCGTGACAACCTTCGTCAAGAAAGAAGGACGGGTCCTTAAAACCACCTTGTCCGGGTGAACAGAAAGAAAAGGAGGTTTGGAAGAAGGAGCCTGGAGCTCACTCACTCTTCTGGCAGTGGTGAAAGCCACCATGAAAGCCGTCTTCAAAGTGAGAAGACGTATGAGACAGTTATGAAGGGGCTCAAAGGGAGCGCACATCAGAAAAGTCAAGACAAGATACAAGTCCCACTGAGGCATTATGAAGGGTACAAGTGGAAACGTATGCGTATTGCCTTTAAGGAAAGGGTTAACAACCAGGGACTTACAAAGAGAAGTCTGATCTAGAAGCAGTAGAAAGGCGGAGATGGACGAAAGATAACCTTTGATAGTGCCCAGAGTAGAGCCCTGCCGGGTCAAAGAAAGAAGGAGCAGAAGAACCTCAGAAAGAGGGGCAGAAAGGGGATCCACAGCCTTTGCTGTGCACCATGCCAAAAACCTGTTCCACCTGCAGGCATATACCGTTTTGGTGGAGGGACGCCTAGCTGCCAAAATGACATCACACGCATGGAGGTGGAGGCTGGACAGGTTCGGGTGGAGGACCGTCCCCTGCTTCTGCGACAGAAGATCCTCCCGAAGAGGCAGACGGATCGGTGAATCGATGCTCGAACGGAGTAGCTCGGGATACCATACTCTTCGACCCCAGTCCGGAGCCACAAGAATGACTTGGGCCCGGTCACGCTTGATCTTCTTCAGCACTCTGGGCAGAAGTGGTATAGGCGGAAAGGAATACAACAGACAGCAACTCCACTTGCGACGAAAAGCGTCTCTGAGCGAGTGCCGCCTTGGAAATTCCAACGCTCAGAACTGATGACATTGCGCAATCTCTTCGGTGGCGAATAGAACTAACCAAGGCTCTCCCCAATGCAGGAAGAAACCTTGTACCACATCAGAGTGCAGACACCATTTGTGATCCATCAAACAAACCTGCCAGGTGTTGAACCACCAAGGTGATGCCTTGGTGTTCCAGCCATGTCCAGAGGCGCAGAGCCATTTGACATAGGGTCCATGACCCCACCCCGCTCTGCTTGTTGCAATACCACATGGCGGTGGTGTTGTCCGTGAACACCTGCACTACACTTCCCCGGACAGAGGGAAGGAATGCCTTCAGTGCAAGTCAGATTGTCCGCAGCTCCAGAAGGTTGATATGGAGCCGGGACTCTGCCAGAGACCAGAAGCATCTGATCTCCGCCTCTCCCATGTGGTCACCCCATCCCAGGAGGGATGCATCCGTCACCACAGAGTGCTCCGGTTGGGAAAGGGAGAGGGATCTGCCACTGGCCCAATCGAGATTCGTGAGCCACCACTGCAATTGTCGTGCAGCGCCCTCCGAGATCTGAACATGATAGGAGAGGTTGCCCTGATGTTGCGCCCACTGGAACTTCAGGTACCACTGCAGAGCTTGCATATGCTATCTAGCATGTGTCACCAGCAGGAGGCCATCAGGCCCAGAAGCCAGAGGGTCATCCTTACCGAAACCCGGGATAGAGGCCGAAAGATCGGAATCATAGCCTGAATATCCCAGACTCGCTGCTCGGGAGGATAAACTCGAAACCGCGTCGAATCCAAAACCGCTCCGATGAAGGGGAGCTTCTGAGAGGGACTCTTGTTCGACTTCGGCACGTTGATGGACAACCCCAGCAAATGCAGGAGGTCGGCCGTAGTCTGGAGGTGGGTGATGACTGCCTGGGGCGAGCCCGCCTTCAACAGTCAGTCATCGAAGTAGGGAAAGACTGACACTCCAGACCTGCATAGATGAGCCGCGACCACCGCCATCACTTTCGTGAACACCAGAGGGGCACTGGTAAGGCCGAAAGGGAGCACGGCAAACTAAAAATGCTCCTGGCCTACCGTGGTAGCACTAGTGGGCCGGCAGGACAGGGATGTGAAAATAAGCATCCTGCAAGTCTAATGCTACCATCCAGTCTCCAGGGTCCAGGGCAGCCAGGACCTGAGCCAGAGTCAGCATCTTGAACTTCTCCTTCCGGAGGAAGCGATTGACGTCCCGGAGGTCTAAGATGGGGCGCAGGCCCCCGTTGTCCTTCTTGGGGACCAGAAAGTAGTGGGAATAACAACCACTCCCTACTTCCTGACCGGGAACGCACTCAACGGCTACCTTGGCTAGGAGAGCAGTGGCTTCCTGTTAAAGAAGAGCCAATTGATCCCCCGACATACGGTTGCATGGAAGTGGCATGGCTGGAGGGGAGGACTGAAAGGGAAGTGAGTAACCTTGGTAGACTATCTGCAGGATCCACTTGTCTGAAGTAATTTCGTGCCAGTGGGGGAGGTGGTAGCGGATCCAGCCACCTACTGGCGTGGGGTGCTCCCCAAAGCTCAGATTCGGAAGGTTTGGAGGCGGAAGCAGCGGGGTGGAGGTGGACGGACCCGCAAGCTGCTTCCCCGACCCGCCCCTGCGGAAACCGCGACCACGGACGCGCTGAAGCTGGGTCTGCACAGGCTTGGTGTACAGGCCTGCTTGGGAGCCCCTGCCATTGGTCACGAAAGGAACGAAAACCAGGAGAGGCCGGGTTCTTAGCAGAAAGACCCAAGGACTTTGCCGTAGCCCACGAGTCCTTGAAGCGCTCCAGGGCGTTGTCATCCTTGCCGCCAAACAGGCGGGTGCCATCAAAAGGCATGTCCATGAGTGAGCTCTGGACATCGGGCGAGAACCCAGTCGAATGCAACCAGGCGTGGCACCACAACGCCACAGTTATAGAAATCTCTCTGCCCAAGGAGTCAGCGGTGTCCAACCCACACTGAATGGAAAACTTAGCCGCATCCTTACCCTCAGCAATCACTTGAGAAAGGACAGCCTGCACCTCCTCAGGACACGAAGGCAACACCTGGGCCACGGCATCCCACACCGCGTGGGAGTAGCAGCCCAACAAGCAGGCAGTGTTCACCGACCGCATCCCCAAGCTGGCCAAAGAGAACAACCGCTTCCCAAACTAGTCCAGTCTTTTAGAGTCCTTATCCGGCTGGGCTGTGGGAGAGGCACTCTGCGATGTCGAGGCCTGAATGACCAGGCTCTCAGGCGTAGGATGAGTGGTCAAGAAGTCAGGGTCACCTGGCGCCGGCGTCTGGCGATGTTTTTATCCACAGGAGCCCCCGTGGCCGGCAGCAACCAAGTGCCCAAGAGGACATCGGTCAGGGCATTATTAAAGGGAAGCAATGGCTCTGACGAAGTAGACGCCGTCTGGAGCAACTCAGTGAGGAGGTTGGTTTTGAGGGCCACAGTGGGGAGGTCGAGGTTGTGGGCTACAGCAGCCCGACTGAGCACCATTGTGTAGGAAGTGCCCTCCTCCATCATAGGCGGAGGAGAAGCAAACCCTGGGTCAAAAGAGATCGAGGCCACCGGCGTCTTCCAGATTGTGTACCCAATCCAGCTCGGAGTCACACTGCCGGGCAAGAGGGTCCTCGGATCCGCCCCAGTCATCTTCCGCCTCCGGGGCCGGAAGGGCCGATCACGGCGGCAGAGTCGGAGAGGGAACAAACTGCGTCAGAAACTGCGCCGTTCTCAGCGCCTGCCAGGGCCGGACTGGCGCCGATTCCCAATGCAGATCCCAGGCCGGAATTAAATGGTCCCAGAACTGGGGCATGGGAGGGATGAACGGCACCCAATGCGGCGACTCCTGTGGCGCCGGGGTTGGAGCCGGTGGCAGAGCCACCGGGTCACAAGATCTGGACACGGGACCGCGGGGCCTGATGAGGCACCGGCGGGAGCCCGAGGCCTTAAAAGGCAGTCCATGGCATCAAGGAACTCTTGCATCTGCTTGGGAGTCACCGACGGACCCGGGTATGGCGTGTAGGCCGCTGGACTACCAGGCTCCAAGGGAGCCGCTGGGGCGAGCCCCTGTCCCTCTCATCCATCTCCGAGGAGCGACGGGGGACGTCTGAGAGCGAACGCGCTTCTTCGACTTCTTTTTGTCGCTTACCGTAATCCGAAGGCAAAGACTTGGATCCTGAGGAGCGACTGCTTCGGTCCTGTGAGCGGCCCCTAGACCCGGAGCGGCAGCGTGACGAAAGCTGGACCTCCAGCAGTTTCCTACGCCGCTCCCGCAAGGCGTTGGGGGCCATGGCACGGCATTCCCGGGAGTTGTGATCGGTCTCCAGGCAGAAGAGGCAAACATCGTGGTGGTCCGCTACCGACAAATTGCGGTGACAGGCCCCACAAGACTTAAAGCCGAGCATCACTACATGCACCAGGAGAAAAAAGGGGAGAAAAGTCTCAAAATAACAGTCAAAAAGTTACTTTGTACGTGCTCAATCCGGATCTGCGCTTACTGGCAAGGAAAAAGAAAGAACTGACGTCAGAGTGAATGGGTGGCGCCCAAGTACTCTCGGCGACGTCATCTCGGCGCCGACGACGCCAGTGACGGACGCGGAGCCGCAGAACGCCACCTCCTAAAGCGCAGGGATACTGCTAAGCAAAACATTCCGGATCCAGTCTGATGCCTGTGGATATTCTAAGGTAAGGAATGTCTCTTTCGGATAAATAAAATAAGAGTTGCCATGGGACTAAACTAGAAGTTTCCTGCAGAGACTATTCTCCTCAATGTGAAGCAATGTAACATCAACTGTGCCCCCCAAAACGACCCTGTTCTGTAAGAAACAAGAAATCCACACACACACACGTATATACATGCTCACACTCAAATTCACCAGTTCTAGATAACTGACATAACTATAACTTGCACCCCAACATGGTGTTCTCAATGTCATTTCATATGTCATTAGTGATGTTATCAATGAAGTCATAGAATATGTCCTGAGATGTAATATGTGACGTCATATGCAGTGCATTCAGAGGGCGGGGGTTATAGTTACTTCAGTTAACTAAAACCGGTGAATTTCAGGTTTTCTTTTAATTTTAGTTTAAAATGTTAAGTGTGAACTGACATTTTTATCCAACAGCATTACTTTACCTTTGTTTGAGTCAGTGAATTCCTACAGTTTTTTTTCTTTTTTTTTTTACAAAGAAAACTTAGTACCCTATGTAACCATGCTGACATCTTACGACCTGCACCCAACCCCAGCTGTCCTGAAGGGACAACAACCCCCACTCCTTTTTTTTTTTCTCAATTGTTATCCCAATCCCACTAGACCCTCACAGTGGCAAAGGGTCCCCAGGGGAGGGTCTCTCTAGCAACTCTACGTTAGGTCCAGGTGCTCAGGGTACCAATACCCTGCCCCCTTATACCCTATTTTCTTTTAAATTTCTGGACTCAGGGGGACTGAGTCCACGATCCCTGTAATAGCAGAAGCAACATTGCTCTTCATGTTGCAGCCAGTCAATCAGAGCTTCTTGCTCCTGCGGGAGCGATGCGGGGAGCAGGAGACAAAAAAGCCCCCTCGACCAATAGAATCGCTATATCATTTGAAGTGTGTGTACGCAGGGTCTCACAAACCCAATTGTCTAGATATACATGATGTTTGAACCTTAATTTCTCAAAAACTACTGTACAGATATACACCAAACAACAACAAGCATTTGCAATGCAATGGGTCTCGCAGCATTAAAGTTTGAACTTCTTAGCAAAGTCTGTATTGTTATTGTTATTTTTGATTTGTAACGCGCCCAATCACCTGCAGGTCTCTAGGCGCTCGGAAATCGATGGTAAGAACAATAACTTGGCAATCACAGAAGAGGCATCCACTAGCCTATATAGCACTCATGGACCTTCTACACAGTAATGTTTTTAGCACCTTTCTAAAGCGTAGAAGATTCTCTTCCCTGCGCAGCGACTCAGGTAATGTGTTCCATAACTGAGGAACACACACAGAGAAGGCTCTCCCTCCCTTGGTTACAAGTTTGTACCGGGGACAGACCAATAACTGAGAATCTGAAGATCTAAGAGTTCTCAATGGACTGTACACCACCAAGCGATCTTTAATGTAGGCGGGTGCCAGACCGTAGATTGCCTTATGAGCTATGCACAGATTCTTAAATTCCACTCGCTCTTTAATAGGGAGCCAGTGAAGGCTCTGTAACAGGGAAGATGCTTTGGATCGTCTTGGTAGCCTAAAGATGAGACGTGCAGCATCGTTCATGACAACCTGTAGCCTATTTGTCAGGGTTTTCGGCAGGCCGAGGTAGAGGGCATTTCCGTAATCTATCCTCGAGATCAAGGTGGCTGATACAATTGAGCGCATCATGGATTGGGAGAGAACGGGGACTAGCTTCCGTAGCTGCTGGATGATGTTGGTGCAGCTTCCCACCACAGAAGAGAACTGACTGACCATTGATAGATCGCAGTCCAGTTTGATCCCCAGGCTCTTTACATTCAGGCTAGGTTTTGGAGCCGGGCCTAACTCCGCGGGCCAATAGAGGTCACACCATGGTGAGGTGGCAGATGGAATCAACAATACCTTGGTCTTGTCTGGGTTGATTTTCAAAAGATTTTCCGTCATCCATTGGACCGTGTACCTCAAGATGTTCAGGGTTTGGAGTTGTGCGGCACTTGTGTTATCGACACTCAGCAACAGCTGTGTGTCGTCCGCATAGTTAAATACTGTACAGCCCATGCACGCCAAAGAAGCAATCAGAGGTTGCAGGTAGAGATTAAATAGAAGTGGGGACAGGGCCGAGCCCTGAGGCACCCCACATTCTAGCGTCCCCACCTCGGAGATTTCGTCCCCAAGTTGTATCCTTTAGGTCCTTCCCAAAAGGAAGGATTGCAACCATCTGAAGGCCAGGCCTTTGATGCCGAAATCACTCAATCTCTCCAGAAGCAGAGCATGGCTGACGGTATCGAACGCCGCTGAAAGATCTAACAAAATCATGGCGCTCGGTTTCTTACCGTCAGCCAGGCCTCTCAATTCATCCAGCACCGAGAGCATCACCAACTCGGTGCTGTGATGAGCTCGGAACCCTGCCTGTCGTTCATGAAGTAGGTGGTGAGACTCCAGGTACATGGACAAGGATTTTAATACATGTTGTTCCAGTATTTCTGAGAGGAATGGCAACTGAGAGATAGGCCTGTAGTTCTTTAGCACAGCGGGGTCTGCGCCTGGTTTCTTCAGCAGGGGTCTTACACGTGCTTCCTTAAGTTCAGCTGGTATATGTCCTGTCTCCAAGGATCTATTTAGGAGGGAGATAATACGTTCCTCCAATAAGGGGCGGGCTACCTGAAAGACTCTGGGTGGACACGGGTCCGCTGGCGATCCGGATTTGATTCTACCCATCAGCTGCTCCAGACTCGGTGTATCAATCTCTGGAAACAGTGAGATAGTGCAGTCAACCGGTTTATGAGTGGCTGTAGGCATAGCCGTCCCATTTGCCATGCCACTTTTTATCTCCTGGATAATGGTTCTCACTTTCTCCAAGAAGTATCCCTGAAAGGCATTGCAATTTATGGGAGACTGAGAGCTATCAGGTTTTTTACTCAACCCCGACATGATCTTAAAGGTCTCTTTCTGGACATTAGCTGCCTTACTTAGGCGGGACTCATAGTATTCGGCTTTAGCTAGCGCAATAGACTTTTTGTATAAGTTAAGAGAGGTTCGGTAGAGGTTCCTAGCTGAGTCCTGTTTAGTTTTCCTCCATCCTCTTTCCAACGCTCTAAGCTTCCTTTTATGGTCCCTCAATGATGGCGTAAACCATGGAGCCCCTTTACCGGGTCCTTTTATTAGCTTCGTTCTTCTAGGTGCTATCTGGTCAATAGCTAGAGTCAGGCTCCGCATTAAATCCGCGTATTCCCGGTCCAGACTATGACCTGTGCTCGGAGACCGATCCCTTGGCAAGAGCACCTTGGTCAGGGTTGTCGAATCAACCTCTGCCCATTTACGGATTCTCCTGACTTCCGGTGGCAAGTTGTTTATGTGGCCATCCAGGTCTCTGATAGGGTCAGTATATCTATCTCGTTGTCCTGCAACAGATTATAGACTTCTACATGGTGACAGTGGAGCGAGCGGGTGTTTAAGCTAGCTATTTTCAGTGAAGAATAGAGCCCTGAGGGGGTCACATTATGGGGGACAGATATCGCGTACTTTCTGAGTTTCGGCAGGGTTACGCAATCCAAGCGTGCCTCACCTTTATCCAGACTGCGCAACTCCTCCGAGGAGTAAGTACTCCGTTGGCCAGAAGTCCCCGCCCCCGGGCCCGTCCGTGCACGGACGGGCGCAGACGGGCTGGACTCTGGCGTAACTCCGGCGATGCTCTGGCGAGCCCGCCGCGCGTGCCCGCTGCGCGTCAGCATGGCTGCCTTAAGTACCGGTCTAGCGTCCTTCTGACGACTAGACCGCACCAATCCTTAGCCCTCACCCAAGATGTCCGCCGTTCTGGCGGTGTGGTGTAATTCCAAATGGGAAAGGGATCCGCTCCAAACGCGGTGTTTCACAAAATTAAGAGCAGGTATGCGGCAGGTGAATGATACATTTTAAAAGCAAGGTACAATGTGACAAAATCAATTTCAACTGAACAGACAAAACGGGGGTTTTAAAATATGCTGTAGTGCTCCTGGTGAGCGTGCTGTACTCTACAATTTAGTAGAGCTTCTCTGTATTGCCAAATAGCCAGAAGGCAATTCCCAAGTATTCGGCCGCCTAATTTGCCTGCCTTAAGTACCGGTCTAGCGTCCTTCTGACGACTAGACCGCACCAATCGTTAGCCCTCACCCAAGATGTCCGCCGTTCTGGCGGTGTGGTGTAATTCCAAATGGGAAAGGGATCCGCTCCAAACGCGGTGTTTCACAAAATTAAGTGCAGGTATGCGGCAGGTGAATGATACATTTTAAAAGCAAGGTACAATGTGACAAAATCAATTTCAACTGAACAGACAAAATGGGGGTTTTAAAATATGCTGTATTGATGTATAAAGATGATAGCGATGGAGTGGGGAGTGATGGATGCATGGAGTGGAGGGGATGGATGGATGGAGTGGAGGGGATGGATGGATGGAGTGGAGGGGATGGATGGATGCAGAAACAAGTGGTTTCACCTGTGTACGTTTTGGAACATTGCACACGAGTGAAACTCTGAAGGGTGGTTGTGAAACCCGGTCCCTGTCATATAAACTGTTTCTCCAGGTGAAATCTGCCATTTCCACCTATTCTTTGCGTTCAAAATGACACTACTGCCTGCACATTATGATTTTAGCCTGATATTTTACTTTGAAGCACCAGGGCTTACAAGTGTCCGTCCCTCTGAGACACATTTACGCTCACCTACACTGTGCGCCTGTCTGTGCCTGCACTCTGGCAGAAATCACTGAATAAACACCTGCAGAAAGCTCTGCGGCGTGCAGGCAGTCACCATAGGGAACACATTGTTTGTACTTTACAGCGAATATGTCCAGACGCAGGCGAACGTCTCCATTTCCAAGAAAATCCATGCGGCGAGAAAACAGCCATTTCCACCGGTTTGTCCTAGGGAGTGCTATTTCTAAAGAGTGTTTGATATTTGCATGCCAGCTTTCCTTTTTCCATTAACAAGACGTGCGCGCGCAGACAAAAACGAAACCTATCGTGGGGCGGGACTTCCGTCTTGTGAAGCCCGCGCCCACGGAGTGCCTGGCCAGAGGAGCAGCGGGGACGCGGGGCTCCCATGCCCGAGGGAGAGCCCCGCGGAGTCTGCTGATGTCAGGAGTGGCAGTAAGCTGGCCTTAGTTGTAGGGAGGGGGTCTTGGTGCGCGCGTGTGTGTGTGTGTGTGTGTGCGCGCGCGCGTATATGTGTGCGACAGCGGTGGGGGGGTGTCTCTGTATGTGTGTGTGCATGTATGTGCGCTCGTGTATCTCTGTGTGTGCGCATGCATGCAGGGGTAGGTGTGCCTGTGTATGTTTGCGCTTCCCAGGAGAAGGCCACGGAGAGCGCGTTTTCGCGCGCGCGACCCGCTCCGATTGCCTTTTGCAAGTTGTGCGCGACCAGCTCCTGTCTCCTGGGAAGCTGAGTCACTGACAATATGTCTCTGGCGAGACAGCGCTTTCGCGCCGTTCAACGCCACGAGACCTAAAAAGCACACTTTATGGGTAAAGCTGTAGCTTTCTGACAAATTTGGTGTAATTCAGTTCAGCTGTTTGGGCTGTAGCGCTGTTCAAAAATCCGTACAGAAATGGCATGAGGAAATTGCATTTTGGGAACCCCTTGTTTCTCTGCCCTACTTGCCAGATTATACCGGCCTTAAAAGGATTGGTCCAAGGTAGAGGAACGTTTTTTAGGAAGGTTTTGTGAAGATTTGTCAAATGGCGCTAAAATTATTAGCATACAAAAAAAAAACAAGTTACTCACCTTCAGTAAAGCCTTATCTAATAGAGGCTATCTAGCAGCAGATTCCTTACTTCAGAAAATTCACTAGGTGTTAGATTGCATCTGGATGTTTTTAAGCAGAAACCCTGCGCGCTGGTAGGTGGCATCTTTCAGCTACACTTCATCTGCACCGAAATTACTTGCGCAGTACCTATATAAGCACCACCCCAGAGCACTGAAGTCCGTTACTTTCACAACCTCACGCCAGTAGGGTGAAGCCACGATGAGAATTGAGCTGTGGTGAGAAATACTGACACCCCCCTGATTAGGGTGTCCCTTACAAGACAATCGGCTCGCAGAGTGGAGAGAATGGGAGGGCTGGTAAGGATTTGCAGCTGAATAGCTTCTCTATACAATAAGACACTACCCAAGGTTAGTAACTTGTTCTTCTGATAGAGACATCTAGCCATAGATTCCTTACCGTAGAATAGATACCCAAACAATGTCTTTGCGTGGGTAGGTCTGCAAAACCAATTTAAACCAGAATACCCTGCTGGCGAATGGGCAAAGTGCCGGTCATGATTGATCTGGAGTTGTCCAGACAGTAGTGTTTGGCAAACGTGTGCAACGATGCCCATGTTGCTGCCTAACAGATGTCCAGGACAAGAACTCTGCGAGCTAATGCAGTGGTCGCACCCTTAGCTCTGGTGGAATAAGCCAAAAAACCTTCAGGGAGAAGAGGGGGGGGTTGCTTCTTTGCCAACGCATGCAGATTTTGATGCGCACTATCCATCTTGAGCGAGCCTATTTCTGCACAATCTTCCCTGTTTTGGCTTTCTTGTAGCCCACAATGAGTCTATCATTAACCCAGAAATCTTTTGTGCGATCAAGGCTGAACGGCAATGCTCTTTTTGGGTCCAGATGATGGAGTTGCTCCTCCTCTTTGGAGGTGTGAGGCACAGCAAAAAAGGCATTAAAGGTGCACACATTAAGAAGGTTAAAGCAACATTTAGATCGCACTGGGGCATGATCAATGGCCTGGGGGGAAACGTGCTAAAAGCCTTTAAGAAACCTAGTTACAACAGTTGCCTTGAATAAAGAAGATTGGCCCAGCAACCGCAATAATGCAGAAATAGCTGATAGTTAACTTTCAACTGAACCCAGAGAAGCAAAGACAGAGCAAACAGAAAAACCTTAGAGAGATGCAGAAGGAAGGTCGAAAGTTGTCAACTATGTTGTCACTCAATCTCCGCACATTAAGGTAAAGACTGTTCAGATTCGGGTGCAGAAGCCTCCCACGCTGCTGCAACAAAAGATCCTCTTGAAGAGGCAACCTGATTGGGGGACCCATGGTCTTGCTCAACAGTTCGGGATACCACACTCTCCGTGCCCAATCCAGAGCAACAAGAATAACTTGAGCACATCGTTCGTGAACTTTTTGAGAACTCTGGGCAGGTATAGGCAGAAAGGCGTACAGGAGGTCGAAGCTCCGCTCGAAACGAAATTCTCTCCAAGTGAGTCACTTTGGAAACTCCAGCACACAAAACTGCTGGAATTGCATGTTCTCAGCAGTGGTGAATAGATCTAAACAAGGCTCTCCCTACTGCTGAAAGAGGCCTTGCACCACCTCAAGGTGGAGAAGTAATTTGTGATCCACTTTGCATCTAACCCTGGCGTTCGGAGAGCCTACCAGGTGTGAACCACCAGGCAAATGCCCTGACATTCCAGTCATGTCCACAGACGCAGAGCCTCTTAAAGATTCCACAACCCCACCCGACCCTGTTTGCTGCAGTACCACATGGTGGTGGTGCGTTGTCCTTGAACACATACACCAGCATTCTCTTGTTTGAAGGAAGACAGGCTTTCAATATCAAGCGAATCACCTGAAGCTCCAACAGGTCATGTGTAGCCCGGACTTCACCAGAGACCAGAGTCCTCTGAACTCCACCTCTCCCAGATGTCCGCATTGTCCCAAAAGTGATGCATTTCTCACCACAGTCAGCTCTGGTTGGGGAAGGGAGAGGGTGTCTGCCACTGACCCAATCATGGTCTGTCCGCCATCACTGCAGATATTTTGCAGTTCCCTCTGAGATCTGGAGAATAACAGAGAGATTCCCCTGATGCCAAGGCCACTGGGACGTCAGGTCCCACTGCAGAGCCTGCATATGCCAACAGGCATGGGTTACAAGCAGAATGCAGGAGGCCATGAGGTCCAACAACCTCAGGATCATGCTCACCGAAATCCAGGATAGCTGTTGAAACATCAGTATCATAGCCCAAATATCCTGGACTGGCCGTTCAGGAGGATAGGCCTGAAACTGCACTGTGCCAGGAACAGCTCAGATGAAGGAAGCATCTGAGAGGGAGTCAGGTGTGACTTCAGCAAACTGATAGTGAACCCGGATGTTTCACCATGGTCTGGAAGTGGGAGAAAACTGCCTGGGGAGAGACTGCCTTTAACCGTAAGTCTTCGAGGCAGAGAAGACCGAAATCCGTGACTTCGGCAGATAAGCTGCAACCGCCACCATCATTTTCATAAATATCTGAGGAGCACTGGTAAGGCCGAAGGGGAGTATGGAAAAAAGTTCACCGCTCCTCCCCACGCTCCTGTCCGCCGCTCCTCCAAGCGCTCCTGATGATGTCAGCAAACACGACGTTAGCGCACACGGCCGGCGCTACTTCCAAGGGACTACTTTTTTTTTTTTTAAACGTATATTTTTTAAAGAACGTATATTTTTTTGTGGTATATAGCCTATGTCACTCTGCAGACCCTGCCAATTCCAATGATGTATTGGGTGTTTGGATTGGCGCTGTGGTTCCCGAGTTTACCCGCCTCAAAGGTTCACAGTTCTCGCTTTATAATAGTAGTATAGAAGATATCTTAATAATTTCTTTCGGGGGAGGAGCTACGACGGCAAACAAGATGGCTGCTTAGGCTCTCGGCTCCTCCGACCTGCGTATCCCGCTGCAAGATCCTGCATGATATCCTGCTTTTACGCCCAGCCCCTGTGTACATGAACAGTTCCTCATTCCGGAGGTGAAATCCCGGGAATTTTATCGGCCGGTTTCACAGAATTACACTGTGTGGAAGATTGCGGCCTACTCCGGCAGCGAAGCGGGGGCCTCGAGTATCTGCGTGGCCGAGTGGTAGTGCAACAACAACGGCTGAGAGACCCGGGCAGGGTCCGGTCGATCCTAGTGGAGGCTTCTTTTGTGCCTGGAATTGGCAACAACTGCTCTTTTTGCTCGGTACTGATGGAGTGGTGACCTTGCTTGCTGCGGGCGGGGGTTCCCGTCCCGCGGACCCGGTGCTGGCTCCCTCCAGGGCTCGGCGGGTCGGGGCCCCGGCCTGCGGCGATAAGCCGGATGATCGCGGCTGTGGAGAACAACAGGCTGCTGTCTACGCTTGCATTCTTGTGTTCCCTGTCGGTCCCCCCCGGCGACACCAATCCACTCGGTGGGTGATAGTGGTCGGTCTCGCGTGTGAGACCATGGATCGAAATGTATCCGAGCCATCGCTGAGGCCATTATTGGCAGAACTCTGGGCGCTTCAATCGCAAATGACAATCTCCATGAATAAAATGGATGCAAGCCTGTCGGGGATTTTGCATATTGTACCGGACCCTGCCCCACTATTTGAACTACCACCGGTAGCCATTCAACCAGCGGCCATTTTGCCTCACTGCGAGGACCCCATGGAGATGCGATTATTGGAATCACCGGACGTAGCCCTGGATGATGTTGTCCTGGAGGTCGTGAGAGTGCCTCCGCACCTTCCACTGTTATTGACTCTCGAGGAATTGAATGGCTTCCTACCCCCGGAGACTTGTGTTGTGGACCCTTTTTCATCTGGTGATCGTCTCCCCCCCTTTTTGGAAATGTTGCGACCCCGGGGCAAGAAACATCGAGACTGTCTTGTTGGGAGAGGGAGGCTTTCTGTACATGAAGTTCCCGTGGACTCAATTGCTGCAAGCGGTAACGGAGTGACTTTCTGTGACTTTCCTCTCCTCTATGACTTGCTTATATGCCATTGGGTCTCGTTGGGGAGGGCTTGTGTGCTGGCCCGGAAGGGTCAGGGGTGAGATTACTTAACTCGGGGTGGATTGAAATGCTATTGTGACTGTTCGACTTATGATGATTTGAGTTCAGAGGCTGGGCGGTGTGTCATGGTTCCCCCTATTTACTTTTATAAGGCTCGCATAACATCCGTTTCTTTGCGATAGGGGGTGGCTGTTTCTGGCAGGGGGAGTAAGAGGCTGGGGGCAAGTACTACTAGGCCCTCCTCCGTTCTTTCTCTTTCTTTCCCTTCTTTTAGGGGTCTTAGTTTTTAGGGCAACAGGCACGCTGCTAGTGGGGTTAGGCTATAGCCATAGGCAGGGGTGCAGGGTGGGGGGTGTGGACGGGTTTTTTTTTAATTTTGCCTTTTATTTTCTATGGCCTTTTCCTCCCTTCCCTTTCTTTCCTTTCGGGTCAGTATCGTCTGTGAACTATTCTGATTACACTGTGTTCTGGAATTTAGTGCTTTCTAGGTTAACCGATAGTCCGGGTGGGCAGGATCTGGGAACTGGCGCTTATGAAACTGTCTCCCGTATTGTTGTTCATCTCGCTGTATAGGTATTGGCGCCAGGGTCCCTCATATTGTTGTTTCTGACGTATATCCTGTTTCTTGACCTGTCCCCCGTCTCCTTTAACTTGATTATATGGCACCTGATCCGTCTATCTCTATAATATAAAATGAAACCTTTATTATATTCTGTACCCTATTCATACGCTCCGAGATAAATGTTATCCTGAATCGCTGCCGGACCTCAGGGATGTCGGCTGATGAGCTGTGTTGAACCGTGATATGTTTGGTTACATTTCTGACTAGCGGCCGGCCCCTGCGGTTGTAGGCCCATACTTAAAAATAATAATAATAATAATAATTTCTTTCACATTTGGTGACGGGAGGGATGGAATATAATCACTTATCACTAGGAGTTTTGTGTATCAACAAGAGATAATGTAAACCAGTATCCAAATAGGGAACTCTGTGTCTTTTTTAATAAATTGTATTTTTATAAAGTTTTTATTCTTGTAGGACAAAGTTGTGGCACTCCTGATGAAGGCGCTGTTAGCGCCGAAACGCTCTTTGAGAAGATCTACCTCATAGCCACCTTTTCATTATGAATTTATGTATGTATTAATGCTGCATCTTATCTTTTTCAAATTATTTTGTTCTTTATGATTTTACAAGATTTACCTTATAATTAATGTTGCATTTCATCCTCTTCTAATTAATTTGTACTATATGATTTTTGTGATTGTTTGTACCATTGGAAATCATGTTGCATTGTATTTATGAACGGTTTAATGGGTTTTTTACAATAAATCATCAAATTCAGATATGTTTTAATATAGTTGTATTGTATCCACACTGAGTTCCTATATATCATGATGTTGTTGGTATGATGAGTTGTTACATTAACTGAACCGTATGACTGCCTTGGGTATTTGCTTACATTTATAGGTGAAGTAGTAGTCACAAAGAGGAGGGAGTAGCCCCTTTGGGCGATTTGCAAAACAAAGGCCAAATGTTACTGACTGTCAGTGGTGCAGGTGATGGCGTGTTCTGCCTCCACAATGGATGCCCATGATGGTCAAAGGGCAAACTAAAGGGGTTTGGAGGCTGAGGTCTGCTGAAGAGGGAAATGGACGGGCCTAACTTCTGGCTACCATGTGGTCTATGGGACACACGTCCTCAGCCACAAAACGGCTGGGAAGATTGTTGGTCCTAGTGGCTGAGTGGGTACGGATGGGGTTCGAGTTCCCTTCTGTGGCCACAAAAGGAACGGACTGGGGTTGATGAGGGGTCATCGACAAGACAAAGGATCTGGCCGCAGCTCTGCTGTCCTTAAAGTGCTTCACGCTGAGTCCGCCTTCTCTCCAAAAAGACGAGAGCCATCAAAGGGCATGTCCATAAGCGAGGCTTGGACATCCCCAGAAAAGCGAGTGGTTCTTAGCCATGCGTGGTGCCACAAGGCCATTAAAGATGAACTCATTCTACCCAGAGAGTCAATTGTGTCCAGTCCATATTGTATGGTGAACTTTGCTGCATCTTAGCCTTCAGTAACAATTTAGGAGAGTATGGCTTAGGCCTCTTCCAAGACGATAGGCAGCACTTGCAACACCGAAACACAGCTCATATGGGAATATCAGCCCAAACGGCATGCTGCGTTTACCGACCACAGTGCAAGGCTGGTGGAAGAGAACATTTTCTTGCCAAAAGTATCCAGCCTCTTGGATCCCCTACGCGGTAGAGTGGTAGGGAATGCACAGGGGTTAACTCAAAGCGGAGGCTTGGAATATCAAGCTCTCTGGGGTGGGGAGCTGGGTAAGAAAACTTGGGTCCCCTGTAGCAGGGCGATGGCAGCAAGCAATTGTCCTCTGCCAAGAGTCCCTCTGTAGCGCTTGGACCAGGTCCCAAGTAGGACACAGGTAAGGGCTTCATTAAGGCGACGTAAAGGTTCAGAAGAGGCAACTCCTGGCTGAAGATCCTCTGTCAAGACTTTTGTCTTGATTGCCACGGAGGGTAGCCAATGGTGCAGGCCTTCAGCCATCCTAGTAACCACTATATTGAAAGAAGCTCCAAAGCCACAGCAGGGGGAAAGACCAAGTCAGTGTCAGGTGAGGTGGATAACCCACTGGCCTCCACCAGTTCCTCATACCAGTTGTTCTCATTCTCACCAAGAGGATGCTGGTATCATAAGGGTCCTCAGACCCCTCCCATTTATCTTCCTCTCCAGGCCTGTCAAAGGTAAAAGGCACTGGCTCTGATCCAGACAGCATGGTCTTGATAAGCGCTGGAACCAGCCTTGTGGCGACACCAGTCTGGCTGAGTTGGAGTTTGGAATGACAATGGGGATCACTCTGCCATGGGGTCAAGGCAGCGCCAGGGGCGTCAGCACTGGAGCTATCTCCGAGGAAGGTTTCTGATCTTGTGGCGGCTCCACTGCGGATCCAACATTGAAGCCATGGGTCCCGAATTGCTTAGATGGCTAACTAGTCAGCAAGGATCCAGTGGGGCCCCTCCTGAGCCCGTGGGCCCAAATATGAGGTGCATGAACTCATAAAATTCTTTAAGCTATCTGGGGGTCACTTCAGCTCCGGGAAAGTCAGGGAAGGATAGAGCGGATTCTCACTCAGGCTACGCCGAAGTGCGAGACCTTGAGTACTGATGCCCCAGTGCCTCGTCAAAAGACTTTCACGGGCACAACGAAGTCAAAGACTTCTTCGACTTATGTTTGAGGGACTTACCTGAAGACTCTGAGTAGGGTAACGATCGCTGGGTGTGCCTCGAGGAACTGTCCCAG